>NC_018396.1:5882739-6052353 GCF_000208865.1 Neospora caninum Liverpool | reverse complement strand
TTTGGGGGGGGGGGGGAATTGGATAAAGGAGAAAAAGACGTCAGGAGCAGGAACAGCAATCAGCAGTGGACCACGCAGATGCGCAGCCGTTGCTTCTTTGGCCGCGGGGGCAAAAGGCGGGTGCGTTTGCAAAAAAAACAAAAGGGTACCGGAAGGACTTGAAAAACCGCCACCGAGAAAACAAAAGAAGGACGAATACCAAAGAAAGGCAGCGAAGCATCTAAAATTGCAACTTGCTTACAAGGCGCAGCCCTCCTGTCCTCCCCAGCACTTGGGCAAGGGCGCGAGTGCCTCTGGCCACACGAATCCACGAACAAGACAGAAAAGAAATTCCGGCTGCCTCGTCTTGTTCCTTGAGAAAAAGAGCAGAACGTCCATGTAGAGCGTCACAAGAAAACATTTTCTCCGGCCGTCTGCGGAAACGCAGAAATCGCCTCGCATATAGAGGGATGCCGCGCGTGGTGCGGATCAGAGAGGCGCGTGCTGTCGCATGAGCCGCCTTTTGCAGAGCGAAAAGAACAAGAGAAGGCGGCAAGAGACAGTCCAACAGACACAACTCGAAAGAAAAGAAGAGCACCGTCAGGGAAAACGGAAGAGAGAATCTCGCTTCTGACACAAATGCCCCGTGCACGCCATCCCGATTCATTTATCGCCTGCATGCATGCGCCGCAGACACCGGTACTGCGGGAGGTCGACAGGGGCGAAGCCTTGCAGGTGAAGCAACAAGGAGACCGGTTTGGCGAGCAGAGATTCACGAAATTGGTTCCAATTTAGATCTGTGTTTTTATGCGCGTAAATCCGGATCTGCGCGTGCACATATCATGCGCATGTGAGAGTATATATCGCCTGGCTGCCTCTGCTGCTGTGTGGTGTTTGTAGATTGGCTTCGATTGAAAATTTTGCCACGCACGCAACTGTTTTGGTTCTCTTACCTACAGACAAATATACATATGTATATACATATATATACATATATATGCACGTATCTGTGTCCATCCGTCTACAGAGGAGCTTTGGGGCATGAAGGCGATTGTCGTTTCCAGGGGAGACTTGAGGATCTTCTGCGTACTTGGTGTCCTGTCCTTCGAAATAGGTGGTCTTCCTAGGCATCTGAAGAACCAGATCACGTATCTAGAGCTACACATATACAGAGCATTGCATGCGCCTTGGGCACGCAGAGGCAGAGCAGCTTTCCGATGGGGATGAACCTATTCACACGTTTCCCCCGGATGTCCTTGCGTCCGAGTACGTCTAAAACCTAGACAGAGTTTCAGAAACCGGGTGACAGTAGCTTTCGAGCTTGACTACAAAGCTTCCGTGGGAGAGTGTGTGTCCCTGCCGAAAACAGAAAGGTTTCGGAGCCCAGCAGAGAAGGCACGGACGAGACCGGGCTACTGGGAGGGCTGACAAGGATAAGCTTTTTTTCCGACGGTGGAGAGTCGGACAAGCGTGGCCAGCAGTTGTGCTTGTTTTGGCGTTGTATCGTTTTTCTCCTTAGATTAAACATCTAAAACGAAAGCAGCCTCCGAAAGAGGCCGACGCTCGAGTCGCACTATCGGTGTACGGAACACCCCAAAATACTGAACTAGGCGGCAACTGCTTCTGTCTCATGAATCCGTGGATGTACCACAAACTTTAATTTAAATCCTCTATAGCATAACAACCTCCCGTTTTGCGCCAGTATGAGAACGTAGATGACTACGCATTGTCAGCGCCTTGGGGTTCGGTGAGAGTGGAAAGCTGAAGGTTTTCCACCCGGCTCTTTCAGCGTCTTCAACAGCTGTCAAGCAGTGGTGTATGGTTTTTTCATACTTGTCACGTCTCGACATGGTAACCAAGCAGCCACTCTCCACATTATGAGAGGGCGGACTCACAGCAGAAATGCATATAACAGGCGGTGCACGAACACACTCTGGAACATCCACTTTCACCGTTTCAGACTAGAGAGGCGAGTACAAGTATACCGGCCGGTTGGCACACGCCGATAGATATACGAAAGACATGCAAATATATATATATATATATATGCATGAAGAGTTGCCTATCTCGTATGCTGTTGCAAATCTTGTAGTCGCAAGAGGGGGGCATTGCCTTCAAGAGCCGTTCCTCCTCTAAAGACACTCGTAATATTGCACTCCCCACACGAAGAAACGGTGTTTTCGGAGCCGAAGAAAAGCGGGAGGAGCGATTCAGGGCGAATGTCACCCGAAAGGGGCGGTACACTCATCTATTTGTGTTGAAGACTTACGCAGGTTTGAAATGATAGGTGCGGAGGGGTTCATGATCTTTCTGCCTCGACGAAGGAGGAACAACGGGCGCCGGCGAAAAAAGAAGGGAACAAAGAAGGTACCTCACAACTCCTGCGTCCTTAAAAAAGTGGAAAGAGAGGAAGGATAGCTAAACAATAGGAAACAGTCGCTACTGCGTGTCACGCATACCTAGCTTATTCGAGGAAAACAGGAAGGCTGACGGAGGAACAGAACGACGCAGTGGATCTACATTGCTGTTATGCGCAGTTGAGCGTGAAAACTGGGAGAAGGGAAAGATACACCAGATGATTCCTGGTGCGTCTGACATCAAGGGAGACAAGGCAGTGGCAAAAGGGACGGTGAAAAGAAAGGCGAAGAAGCGTGGCATCCCGTGCCTGTAGCGTGGTCTCGCTTTCTTCTTCAATCGCCAAAACTACAAAATAGTCTGTTGCTGTTTGGATGAGTTGGCCAGATAGCATCCCACATCCATTGAAAAAGAGAGACTGCAAGAAATTGAAACGGAGAAAAGCGAAACTCATCTTTTTCTCCCCATTCGTCAATTTGGTGCTCTTTCCTGCGGTGGGCGTGAAAAATCGAACACCTCCCCGTCCCTCTCTGTGGCAGAACGAAAGCGGGAAAAGTTCTAGTGTACTGGGTGACGAGAAACCCAGAAAAGCCGAGATCGATTTTGCTGGTATTGTGTCTGGCGTCAAAACCAGCATTTCCATCTTTTGTGCGATATGAACAAAACCTCATGGGGACAGAGAACGCCAGCACTTTATCTCCACGTGTTTTTCCCGCCTGTCACATGTTGAAAACCACGTCCCTTTGGCTGCTCTCCGTCCCCGCTGCTTCTCAGCAGCAAGACCTCGTCCGTCTTTTTCCCCTCCGTCTTCGACAGGGGGTTGGACGGCTACAAGCAAAGGCGAAAAAGCGACGCACGAGAAGCCAGCTGTCTCGCCTTCTCTGGTCCGCAATGTCGTCTTCACACGTCGAAATCCGCATCTCCTGCCGTCCTTTGAGCAATCTGTTCGTAGGAGACCCCGACGTGCATGCACGCATGGAGAAGCACCAGGAGCGCACACCCCAGCAGGAGACTCATCATCACGTGCCCCGCGACGAGGAGAATTGTGAGGGCTGCGACAACCAAACAGCCAAGTCGAAAAGTCTTCACCGGCACAAGGGTGTCGCCGAGGCGGAGAGTGTCTCCTTTTAGGCCTGCGAAGGCGGACGCCCCGGCACACAGGCCGGCTACCACCAGGATGACGGGGTTCAAGAGTGCAGCGAGAAGCGTCAGGGCTCCACAGATTACCACGTAGTTCATGTAGAAGTAGCGCAAGTTGCGCTCGATCCGGTCGACGGCCATGGCCCCGGTCTGAGGCTTCTGGAAGGATGGCACGTGGAGGAAGTCGCGCCAGGGCACTGCCTTTGACAGCAGCGCTTGTTGCAGGGAGAGCAAGACGCCGTGGAGCTGAAAGTGACAGGAGAAAGTTCCCACAGAACGCGTCAGAAAAGACAAGGACACGACGAACAGCGCTGGCAGTGACCTACGGTTTAGACACACAGGCTGAGGCGCAGAGAGAGCAACAGAAGAGGCTCGATAGTTCTACCGTACATCATATACAGCCCCAGCAGTAGCGGTTAAACTGTAGAAGATTCTTGCGGCGAGGCGATTATGGGAGAGAGTCACTGCAAGCACAGCTGGGCGAGGTCTTTGATACGAGAGAAGAATCCAATCCCGTTTTTCCTTTCGGAAATAGACCCCCCGGAACATGGACACAGAAACAAGCACTTCTCTCTGCCGTACGAAGGCCAGCGATGCGTCCCCGTGGACAGGGAAAAAGTATCGGAGACCACGTCGCTGACGCCTCCTGCGTCTATCGACGACTGCCTCTAGCTCCAGACCCAACCAGAGATACATGCATAGACATGCATGTCGGTGTGCACGCAGAAAACTGCGCAAACAGACGTCAGCGGGAGGGACGGAACAAGACATCTGGATCCGCGTCCAGAAGCCGACGCTTCGCTTTCCATAGTGTTTGAAAAAGACCAGAGGAGGGAACGGGGAGAGCTGTGATCGAAACGGGCGTCCCGCGTCTATCGCCTACACAGTCAAGTTTTCTCGAGCATCTTTACGAGCCCGGCAGGCGGGCGCCGCCTCATGTCTAACCTGAGAGACCGCGAACTGCGCTCGCTTCTGGCCTCCGAGCGCGTTTCCCGCGGAGCCATCGAGTTTCCCTCCAATAACGCCTTGGAGTTTCGGACGGGCGTGGCCGGCACCGGCTCGAATGGTCCGCGACCCGGACACTTCCCCAGGCTCGGTCGCGCGACTGCTAACTGTGAGTGGTCCTGCAGTTTCTGTGAAGGAAAGGTTTCCAGACTTGTGGAATTCCTCGTTTCCCTGGCTGTCGAGACGCGGCTTGCCGCAGGCCGTCGCGTTGACGGAAGAAGTTGGCCCGTCACTTCTGCCGCGCCCGCCGGCCGCAGCCGGCAGGGAAGAAGGACACGGCGCGGCAGAGTGGAGAGTCGGGAGGGAGGGCGCCTGGACGACGACGGGGGACGAGGTCTCGTTGTAGAAGTCGTCCATGTTGTCAGTAGGGTCCAACATTCTGAGTGAGACGGAGGGGACGGGGGGGGGAAGGCGCGCGCGAGCGCAGAAAGACAAAGAAAGGTACGAACGCTCTCCGACACTGCGAGCGCCAGCTGAAGAAGGCCGCGGAAGTGTCGAGACAGCTGGAGAGAGAAGGCGTCAAAAAATCGGGCGAACGCGGAAAAAAGGTGCACTTCTCGCGAGGAGTGCTCGGGAAGGAGCATCTGCGGAAACCCCGCCAAGAGAAACTGTGTGTCTTTCCGTTGATTCGGGCAGCACGCGGGAACGCGACGAGAGAGAAGGGAAAAAAGCACACCGGGAAATGGTGCTTGCCTGGTCGCACGAAAGGGGTTTTTGCTGGGGACTCACACGGACACGGGAATTCGCAAGAGAAGAAACAAGACAACGAATCTTTTCCGAAAAAGTCGGGAACGCGTGCCTACTGCTAACGCGTTCTCTCCGTGTCGAGCCAGGCGGACGAGTAACGGCGGTCCCCGGTTTCGCGTGCCGGGTAGGTTTCTGTCTTTTTTCGAAAGTGAGAGTTGTTCCTCGACGCGTTATTTCGGTTCTGCGACGGGTTCTGGTCGATCCAACTAGTCAAGGACCGTCTCCCGAGAGTGGAATTCACTCGACGCTTTTCAGGGGTTTCGAAAAGCAGCCAGACTCCCGCTTGCCGAGGGCGGCACCGGGCGCCAACCGCGAGACTCGAGACGAGAGAGGAAAAGCCGACTCTCTCGCTAGTGTGTCTCGCAGATCCCGAAAGCAAAGACATTCCGACCCTCACCCGTAGTCCAAACCGTAGTATATACTCCCCAGAAAAGCGTGTAAACCGTTCCTTTGGGTCAATGGATAAACGCTGATTACAATCTTCCATTGATGTTTACTAAATATAAAACGCAACCGGTCGAGAAGGAAGACCGACTGAGAGGCCCAAGGCTTTCCACTAGTTGCTTCGCAAAAGATATGAAGAGAGGGAACTGTTGAGAGAGACAATTAATCAAACAAGCATATCACAAACTCCCGTAACCTTCGACGTAGAGGGGGTCATGGCGAAGACCTGGCCCCTCCCGTGGCGCATCAGTACGGAAGATTTCAGAAACATGACCAAAAGTTGTTTTTTCGCTCCTCTCCCCTCCCTCCTGACGTGCCTCTCTGCCAATCTATCGCTCCCCTCCCCTCCCTCCTGACGTGTCTTTCTGCCAATCTATCCGTGGGGGAAACCGACCCCTCGTCGTCAACTTTCGGGTCATGCCAAGTGCAAGCTTACCGCCGAGTCGGGGTCCGGGACCGTCTCCGCTCTGACGACAGCCTCCATGCATCCACGCACGCGTCCATGGGCTAGTAGTAACAAGTCTCATGTAGCGTAAACGAACATTTATACATCTCGAGGGTGCGTCGTATTTCCTTGTTAGTGAGCCTACGGAATGCCTGAGCGCAGCAGCATCCCATGGATGCCAGAGTATATATAAATATACAGTTACAAATAGCTATACGTAATATAAATATGTATCATATATATATATATATATATATGGATATGCACACCTTCGTCTGAGGTAGCAATCAGTTCTGAAGGCTCGCACGGTCATCTTGCGGAAGTGCTACAGAGTTCGACAGGCAATGAAGACGCGGATGTGTTGTCCTCCGCTCTCGACTTGCGATCAGGCATCCGACGCCCCGACGAATCTATAAACGGGGCAGGGCGCCTCGGATGTTCATTTTTCCCGCACTGTGAGCGTCTAGTGCACCGTCAGGTCCGTATGGTGCGAGCAGATACAAGAGAGAGCAACCTCTGTAGCGCAAAAGAACGGGTCTCGGAGGCACACTCTCACCGTGAAGCAAAACGAGTACGGATTGAAAAATATTCCAGCGGCAGGGGGAGAGCAGGGAGAACTATGCTCGAAACGTCTGCTCTATTCCAAGGTTCACGGAAACGCAACTCACCCGCGAGAGAAGCGTTGCTTGGGGTAGTGATTCTTCTTTGGAGACGTTGCAGAAGAAGCGCCACGAGTAGGGGCAGCGGGTCAGTGCACCCAGTATCCCATTCTCAGGTAAAGAGGGACGGCCAACCCGAGACGCCACACGTTCTGGTGCGGTCCAGTTTAGTAGGAAGAGCAATTACGAGGCTCGCCTCTCTCCTACACAGGGTTTTCCCGATCAAGACCGTGCGGCAGCCACCAGATTTCGACTCGGACGCTCGATCTTTCTCCATACGAGCTGCCACACATTGACTGGTTGCGTGCCGTATTCTGTCGTGTGCACGCACTCGTCTGAAAAAGAGACGGCGGGATGAGTGGTGAGTCTTTTTTCTAGTGCAGGTTCAGAGAGCAGCCCGCGTCAACATGTGAAAGCCGTTCTGGATGCAACAGCCCTTCCCGAACGGTGCCGAGTGTGTGATGGGACGAAGAAGGAGATGCACGGCAAATATAGCTGCACTGGTCCCCCTGACGTAGATAAAATGGTAGAGCCTTCAGAGCGCATTCGCCCCAGGAGCTGCATTCCTCCGAAAAATCCCCAAACCATTCGAAAACCTCCCAGGAACTCGAGGACGAACTTTGAGGTCACAAGGCACTTGCAAGCCGGTGTCCCCCTCCTCTCTCTGCGTCTGAACAGCATGTTGCCAGGCGCTTCCCGTGTAAGACGGCGCCAAGGAGATTTGAGAGGGGAACTCACGAGTGGAAAAGGACTCGTGCATGTGCTGAAAACCGTTCTCTTATGTTGAATCAACCGCTAGGTGTGCGTGTGGCGCGATTCCTTCCCAGCAGTCAGAGTGAGGAGGTTACCTCCGTCCCCCTCAGGGGGGCCAACAGTCGCGTCCTCTCAGTCAACAGCGGCAGGTTGCCGACTTTTTTTCTCGGAACAGAAGCGCTTTATCGTGAAATGGAAAGCGCTATTCTGCATGGTAACGCGTCTAATAATGTGTCGCCCCGCGGGTCGGCTCGAGGAGACGCCTCTCTCACGGTCACACGCTAGACTTTATTATAGGACGCATTCAGCGCTCGTGGGGCCGGAAACCTCGTAGAGAGACGAGCAGACCTCGCCACAAATCGCCCAAAAGGCGCAAGCCCAGTTTCTTGGAATCTCTGAGGCATCGATGCTCAGACTTCACTTTTTGCACGGCGTTTGCTTCTGCCGCTTCTCCTCGGCCACACGGCACACGGGGAGACTCGCGTCTTCACCGGCGCCCGCAATCCCAGGTACGCAAGTGCAACCAGGATCCTAGACGGTCCGTCGCACCTGGACCGGGTTGTTTTGCCCAGGTGTGCTTTGCACTTGTGAGGCGAATGCGAAGAAGTCGAGGAAAAAACCTTTTGGCTTCTCTTGCCGAGGGAGAATGCGGACCTTTCGCACACACATGGCCGAGAAATCCGGCCGCACCGTTTTGCCTGACACGTGCTGGAGCCCGACCGAGCTGAGCGTCCGTTGCCCCTAACTCACGGGCCAGAGCATTCGCCTCTGCTCTCCCTGTGACGCTTTTCCTCTGTGTCTCTTTGAGGGAAGAGACGAGGTGCGTTCTCAGTGCACACCGCGAGACTCAAGGGGTCGTGGACGGTCCACAGAGAACGCTGAAAGTTCTCAAAAACGCCGTCAGAGAAGCGTCAAAAACCGTTGCATGTTTTGGGGGTGCGTGAGGCCGGAGCGAGCGAAAACCGGGCACTCGAACAGTGCGGCCAGAGTTGGTGCCGGCCGCTTGCAATTGTGAAACCCCCGGCGGGGTCCGCAGCGCACTTTCCTCGCCGAAATTGACATTTTCCCCTCTTCTTCTGGTGGACAGATGCGGCGCGCCGTTCGAAAACGTAACCGGCACGCGCCTGTTGAGCTTTCCAACTCCGCGGCCGCGCGTCCTTGCACTACGCTGGAACTCCTGTCTGATTCCCTACGTGTATATATACACATACGCGAGATCCGCGCAACGGGAGCATCCCGCGGAAGAAAGAGAGTTGTCGTGCGCTTCGTTTTTTGCCTCTCTCTCGACTGGCGCTCTTCCGCTCTGCATTCCACTCTGCCGCACGAATTTCGCCTCAGTCGAATGAACGGTTTCCACGGGAAATAGCCGCCTCCCCGTGGCGACCTCCGCGGTCGGACTGGCCTGTCTCTCTCCCAACTCGCGCTCGGACTGTCCCCCTCGGTGTCTCGTCCCAGTTATGGTGAAGCGAGCAGGAAAGCAGAAAGAGGAGAAATCCTCGGAAGTCCCCGAGGCCCCCGTCTGCAGTGCCTCGGGAGACGTAGACGCCCTCAACGGCCACGGCAGTGACGACGGGACAGGGAGCCGCGGTGGAGCCGCCAAGGCCAACCTCTCGAAAGGCGCTTTGCTCTCTTCTCGCCAGTCGAGTTCCGAGGCTGGCTGCCCTAGCTCGAGAACGACAGTGGGGAGTGGCGGAGCGCACCCCGCTGCCGGGCACACGAAGGTCCACAGTGCGAACGCTGCGCCGGCGGGGGGGACTGGAAGGCCAGTGAAGAAGCAGCGAAAGACTGAGTCGTCTTCTCCTCATAGCGGCACACTTTCTCCGAGAGTGTCTCCGGTGCGCGACCCGAAGCCGGGCGAAGGCTCCGCCGTCTCCCCCGCCTCAGCTTTGCCTCCTCTCCCCTGCTGGGCGAAGCAGCAGAGACAAGCGCTCGAGGCTCTTACCGACGAGTTCTACGCTCGGCACCGACTTTACCTGCGTGTTTGGCCTGTTACAGCCTCGGAAGAAGGCACAGCCCCGCATAAGAAGAAAGTGGACGAGGGGACAGAGGATGAAGCCACCAAGCTGAGGCAAGAGCAACTGATGAACATGCGCGTAATGCTCCACGACCGTGTGGCGGAGAACCTCTCCTTTACGCGCACTCAGTACAACAGTCCGACGCAGCCGCCGAGAAACCGGTGTCTGCCGGCTTTCTTGAGACCCCGCGCGTACAGATGCTTAAATCGGACAGGCGCAGAGACAAGTTCTTCGGCGACGCCTCCGGCCACCGAGGCCCACGACGCCGCGGACACCCCCGCGGAGGGCGAGCACGTGTCGCAGGAGGACAGCGCGGGCCTCGGGAGGACAGACGCCGCGACGCGCACCGGAGGCTCTGCCGGAGACACCGAACCGCTAGAGGCGAGCGGAGAAGACAAGATCAACGAGCTCCAAAAGTCGCTTCTTGCTGACGGCTTCACAGGCTGCTGGGTGCTTCTTCTCTCTGAGAAATACGTCCCGCCTACAGAGGAGCCTGGTCCGGCCCAGGAGAACAGGGTACCCGAGAGGACCGCAGAGACAGAGCCGGCCTCGAGGAATGGCTCTCGCGAGGGACATGAGGCCGCGTCTGAGGAGACGAAGGCGACTGGCGACTCGAGCCACGTGTCAGGAGCGGCCGCGACGAATGGAAGCGAGGCTAACAGCTGTGCTTCACACGAGGCCTCTCCGCAGACGCCTCGCGTGCGGCGCGTGATTGTGTGTGGTGCGTTGATCGAAGTCTATTCGAACAACGAGCGGCAAATCTCTGCTCTCTGGTGTCTCCCGTGCTTGTCCGCCGAGTCGACGCGCGTGCTTCTCCAAGCCTTTCTTCCGCGCCTCGTCATCGAGGCTCTGAAACTGCCCGACATCCTCCCGCCTCCGCTGGCAAAGGCGGAGCCGAAGCGTCCAAAGAAGAGACAGAAGGCGGGGAAGCACGAGAACGGGTCTCCAGAGAGTGAGCTCGACGCCGTCGCGGCGAGTTTGAGCCTCCTCGCGACCGAAATCGAGGAAACCTTCCCTCCCGCGCCGATGAAGAGCGTCTACGCTGTATGTGAAGACACCCTCCTGTGGCCGCGCCAGGCGCTCTTCTTGCTCGCCTCGCCGTCAAAAATGGATTTCCTGCGCCACGTCGAACCCCTGCAACCGGCGGAACCCGCCGGCGGAGCGGAGCCCGCGGGAGAAGAGCAGCCTCAGCTGCACGTCGACGGAGGCCTGGGCCCCCAGTGGCGCGAGTGCAACTGCAGGCGCCGATTCCTCCCACAGAAACAGAGCGGCGTGGCCCGGAGCAGGGACGAGGGGACGGAGACGGCGGCGAGCAGTCGTAGCAGTCCTCCGCAGTCCCCGACTTGCGCCACTGCTGTGGGGCAAGGGACGGAAAGCGCGTTTCTCCGCTTCTTCTCGGTGAGCGAGCTCTGGGCTGCGCGTCTGATGCCTCCCAAGGAGGCTCGCGGGCGCCTGGACGCTGAGGAGACAGCGAGGCGGAAGGCTGAAGACTCCAGAAGCGATTCGCCAGAGACTGGGAACGGGCGAGAGTCGCCTGGAGGAGGGCTGAGGGGGAAGGCCTCGGGAAAGACAAAGGGAAAGCACAAGAACACGAGCGTGTGGCCTATCGCTTCAGACGGCTGGTCGAGCTTGGTACCCAGAGAAACATGTGAGCGGTTGATAGAGGAAATCTACGGAGGCATGCCCTATCTTCGGCAGTACTTTGATGAAGACCCTGCGGAGACCAATGTTGCTGAAGACGAAATGTGCGGCCTCACTGAAGACGAGTGCCGCACAATCCTGCAGTGGTGAAACAGCCACACAAACTGGCGATTCCACCAGGCTCGGGGGCCTTCCCAGTTGCCTCTGCCACTGTCATGTATGTCCATATATGCCCGCATATTTGTGCATATATACTTGCATATGTACATATATATATATATAGAGAGAGAGAGAGGTTGTCTATGCTTCCCTGTCGAGGACGGTTTTCAATCTCCACTCCGGCATACGGGTATCACGATGTATTTGTATTCTTCCACAGGGATTCCGACGGGGCGAAAGTGCCTGCCATGCGTTCGGTTCTCTCACCTTGAGAGAAACATTTTTATCTCTGCGCTTTTTCAATGAAGTGGTGACATAGTCGACGTCACTTGCGTACCTACATCTCTATATCGAGACAGACGTATATTTTGAGAGGCCATACCATCCAGGAGGCGATTATGTGTCAACTATGGAGACAACGCTGGCTCCATTTACATACACGCGAATGGAAGGACTTTGAAATGGTACACTGATTGCCGCTCATGGAGAGCAGCGGGCGTGGACGTTTCCCGAAATCTTTAGTTCACAGCCGGTGAAGAGACACCGGTGCATACTCGGCGGGAAGCGTATGTCTTGCCGAATTTTTCTGTCGTCATCGTTTGTTGATCTGGATAAGCAGTACACTTTGCGGCTCTCAGGCCGTCCTCACGCGGAGGGAAACTGTCAAAAAAGAAAAGCTCGACGGGGCCTGTCGTAAATGAGGGTTTGAGAGGATCCAAAACAACAGGCAGTGACGGTGGAACATATAATGAGGCTTCACGTGAGTTCAAAAGTAGTTGACCGCAATCAGTCGCCGGTACCGAACCGGTGCCACCAGAACGAGGTTGCTGATTCGTCGCTACGCGAAAGTGTAAACGGCAGCGTGACACGGGTTCCGAGTGCACTCTCTCCTGGTTGTTGCTTCCTTCTGACCGCGATGCGGAAGAGCCTCTAACTCGTTTTACGGCGTCCTCTCTCTTTCGCGTCGAATGATGGAGCGGGACCCTCGGGAACGTCTGACTCGTGGATACCCCGTTCGATTCCCTGTAGGTTACTACCTGTTTGTGCGGAATTAGACTTTTAGGATTCAATGTACACCGGAGGTAGCGCTACAGAGCCTGGATCCGGTTAGCAGAGAGACATTCAAGATCTCAACCCGCGTCTTCTGTGGGTTGTGCTGTCGGCAGAGACAGATGGCAAGAGGAGTAACAGGCGGTCTTTCAAGAGTTCGGACAGTCAAAATGGTCCATTCGTATCGTCAGACGTGAGGAAACACGAACAGGCAGATGGGCACAGAAATAATACGCAGCAGTACGAGAGGTTTTTTCGGGCGTCTCCACTTGCAGAGTCGGTCCACGTCCTTCCCCCGACTGACCCCCAACAACACCGCATAGCGCACCTCTCCAACTCTGTCTCTCCCCTTTCCATGATACCCCGTCAGTATGAGGCGTCGAGCGCGAAGGCCTCCACTGGCATCTCTGCGTGCGTGTCTCTAGGCTATCCCCTGATGCCTGTACCGCACTTTGCTCCGGTCGTATCTCAACCAGGTGCGAAAGCCTGAGAACGTCCGGTCGTCGAGCGGCGAATCCGCCTCCCCCACACGCACGTGACAGTACACCGGCATGCATCTGTGCACGCAAATGTGTTTGTGGATGGAAGTAAAAAAGGGAGAGAAGCACCCGTGTCTACACACGCGCGCGTGTCCCGAACAACCCTGCGTTTCCAGTGCCAAACGTGCGGACCGTCTCCGTGCCTCCGGAGGCGCAAGCGCGTCCCTTAATGCTCCACGAACTGAGCTAGTTTCTTGAGCCAGGCCAGATACTCTCTGTTTTCCTTGTCGACGGAGAAGCGATCGATGAAGTCGCACAGCTCCGGGTCAACGCCCATCTTGGACAGCCACTCGTCGAGCCCCTGCTGGAAGGAGTCGTCCAAGTCCTCAAAGTACGGGCCGGGGTACACATTGAGGCTTTCCTTCTCCTCGGCATTCTTGAAGAAACGGACTTGTCCAATGCAGTAGCGGAACTTGTCTTCTTCGTCTTGCGTCGTGCTGCAGTAGAACGTCACCCCCGACTCGTCGGGGTTGGTGATCGTCACGGTGAAGTCCGACATCTCGGGCATCGGACCCTCCTCGGTGGGCGCCTCTGCGCTCTGCACGCAGCTGAATTCGACAACGACTTTCTTGCCTGAAAAGGACAGAGCGCAAAAAACCCGCGGCCGCGGAAGCGTATTTCGAAGGCCACTCACGCCTCGCCGGCCTTGTGTTTGCCACAGAAACGAGGCAAACCACTCGGTAAGTCCCCCCGCACTGGCTGTTGAACCGCCAGAAAAACACCCCTTGGTTTCACGACTGACACACTGTGAAAACCACTCGCGGGAACACCCTGGTGAGCGCTTTCCTCGTGGGGCGAAAACGGCGAGTTCAACTTAACAGGCGTCGGCCTTTTCGCCTCTCTCTCACGAGCCCGCGATGGACAAATGAACCACGAGGCACAGCCGCACCGTCGACACCAGAAAGAGGCGCAGAACGGAACCACACGCCGGGACACTCCCACGCGTTTTTGCCCCGCGATCACCACTTTCGCGCGATTGTGCGTTTTTAAAGCGACGGGATTCCACACGTTTGGGCATCCATGCAGACGCATGCAATATATGTAGATATATATATATGGGGGGGAGATGAAGTCGACGAGAGACTTCCAGAAGTTGCTCCTCTATAGTCGGAGCATGTGCGCCGGACAGATTCTCGATCTTGCTCGGACAGAGTGTACGCAGTGGTCTACCGCCGCTATTTTGGCCAGTGCGGTTTTGCGGTCCACCGGTCTGTGTGTTCAGATCCGAGCCTCGGCAAAAGGCAAACACCCCCCTGCCGCGCTGCTCTACTTACTTCCGACTTGACGCTGAAGAGTCACCATCATGTTGTTGTCGCTCTCTCCGACGCTCCATCCGGAGGACTGGATGAATTTCGTCAGCTCGGCGTCTTGCTCGTAGGTCGACTGTTCATGCTGGATTTCACTCTGGATCGTCTTGAGCAGATCTTTCGACGCGGCTTCGACGGACTTCTCGCCTGCCTCGGAGCTGAAGGCTCGGCGGCTGTCTGCACTCTGCACAGAGAATCCGGAGACTTGCGACCCCGCGGTTCGGCCGCAGAAGCGGCTCTGGGGAGCGAGACCCGCGGGCGCCTGGAAGCAGGTCGGAGCAGCCGCAAGTCTTCCCTCACGCAGCGCGGCCGACGAGAAAGACGAAGAAAGAAACGCGCGCTCTCGAGCAGCGCTCGCGAGAACGCTCGGCAGAGACAGAGGCGCCTTCGTGGAGGAAAAGAGACGGAAGAGCGAAACAGAGGTCGCCATGGTGGAATGCGCGAGTTTGAGAGGCAGCAGGGGGACGGATCTGGAAACGAGGAGGATCTGGAGGATAGAAGGATCCGGGAAGGGGAGAGGCAGAGCAAGAAAAACGGGAGACCGGAAAAAGGGAGAGCGAGAAAGCGAAAGAGACACACGAAGCGTTATACTTGTGATTTTCCAGAGATTTTTCCCGCAGACAGCACACTCTCTCGGGGTCCGAGGGACAGCCTCTCGAGAGCCGGGCGAACGGAGAAAAGCACAGGGAGACAGGATGCAACTTTGCGCGAGGTGGAGCAGGAGTGCGCCGACTGCGCGCGGGTTGCAACGATCCTGCACAAAACGCCCGAAAGCCGGCCAGGAAATTGTGGCGGAGAAGACGCATTGCCGCAAGGACACTCGCGTGGAAATCCCTTCCTTTTTGCGAAACAGTCACCATCGTCGCACCCCCACATCCCAACCCCTGCCACGTCTCTCGCCGCAGAGTCACGACTATCTCGAAAGCAAGTGCGCGCTTGAGGGGCGGTCGCATTCAGCCTCCAGCCTCAATTCAACGGAGGGATTCGAGTTGTCCGATGTTCCTATACACCTGTGTGCATATGCATGTGCGCATGTAGGAAAAGGATCTACGTGTGTTTGCTAGAAAGGAGTGGACGAACGGCGCGGAGAAGAGAACGGAAGGAATCGGAAGGGGTGTCTGGAGCAGGAAACAGGAAAGCTTGAGCGGAGACACGTAGAGGAGACAGCCAGTGGACCCTTGGGGGGTATCAGAGAGAGACCGTCCTCTATATAACAGCGAATCAGGGGCAGAGCACAAATCTCCTGCGAGGCACACGGTCCAGCAAGATTTACACTCGGAATTCATTTCTTTCCCCTTCCCGACCACAGGGGAGCAAAAATGATATGCGCCGTCGGAAAATTGAAGAAACATACCACTTCCAACCTACCATCTTGCCCACACGATCCGTGTGTGCCGCGTGGGTTAAGAAGAGGGAGGAAGCAACGAGGGGGTTTTATATACCCCTTCTATACAGTGACACATCTGCAGGCCTAGAAGTCTGTAGTGCATCTGTGTGAAGCTGATGTCGAGAGCTGATGTCGAGAGAGAGAGAGAGCCTCTAACTAGTACTTGACTGAACATGCATCTTTGTAGATGCTTGTCGGCTGCCTCACACGCATATATCTATATCTGTGGAGATATATATCTGGGTGGTATGGGTGTATTTTTAGTCCAGTTGGGAAAGTTTGGATGTTGAACGTGCAAGAATTACGCAACGAAGGGAATGAAGAGCAGTGCTGCTACCGTCAAATCTGGCCCTCCCCTCCGAGCGTCTCCCGCCTGCGACAGGGGCGGGCGCGAGACGCAAGCGCCGAGGCGGAAACGAGGGATGCCAGCGGTGAAACGGAAGGCCAAGGAAAGGGGAGAAACGAAGGGGGGAAACGAGAGGGCTGCAAGAAGAAAAAATGATTTCCAACCTTCCGTCTTAGGTGGACGAAAACCCGTCCTAACCTCGACCTGCGAGCGGGGCAGAGCCCAGTGCGCCGGCTGGACTCCGGGGACGAGACAAAACGCTGTAAGAGGCGGTGTGAGTAGGCGTGTTTTCTCGATTTTTTTCCTGGGTTTTTTTACAGCACCACGCGCCATTGAAGGAGACGGCCGGAAAGGAAAGCGAAGACGCTTTCCAAAATTTCTCTAGAAAAAGAAACATCGGAACTCCCCGAAAGCCTTCGTGCACCACACACCCAACACACGCCCCTCTTCGGTTGACGCGGAAGCGCCGGCCGCCTGCTCGCTAGTATCAGATTTCCGCCTTTTCCTCTCGTCTTTTGTGACGTTCCCGTTTTCTTTCTCGGCGCATTTTGCCTCGTACTTTCTCTTCTGGCCCTCGTTGGAATTTCAAGCAACACCCGGGAGACGCCGCGGGCCACAAGGCCTTGTCTTCCAGTCGTTGAACCCCTTCTCCAATCCTCTCGCGCAAACCTCTTCAGGCGATGCTGAGGCGGAATGTTGGTTTGTTCTTAATCCCCCTCGTCGAGATTCACCACCTCGCCTTCAACCGCCTTCTGTCATCGCCGCCTCCCGCCAGAAAAAGTTTGCCCTTCCTGGCGCAAGCTCCAAAGTTCCTCTCAAAGCACTCGAACCGGATGGCGAACAACGCGTGAGCGAAGAGGCCGAAAAGACAGATTCACAGCGAGGGCTAGTAAACACAGAGCGCGTTTCTTCAGATAAGCCAGGAGTCACGGCGCTGCGCGTTTTTCGCCCTTTCCGTATGCAGCGGTGTGTAAACATGGGCGTTCTAGACCCGTATGTGACTCTCCCGTCGAGTGACGTTCAAGACACAGATCTCTCCACGCCTCGTCTTTCCCCACAAGCCCTCCCATCCACTCCACTAGATACATGCATACCAATTCTATACGTGTCTGTATAAGTAACGATGCTCACGGGGGTGGGGATTCTCCCGTGACACAAAGAAGGTACAAAGTGTACAACTGCGTTGTGTCTGTGAGACGCATTCTGTGTGCTTCGATAAATCCTTATATAAATCGTTACTAATATATATACATATATTCGAATGTGTAGAGCTATAAAGGCAACTGTTGTCCTTTTGTTTCCTTTGTTTTAAGAGAACAGTCAGTCCCCGTCGAGACCCGCGCCGCTGGGTTTCTCGTGTACAGGGTCGACGAGAACATTGAGGCGCCGGAGCCGAGCAAAATTCAGTTTCTCATGATGAAAGCGTCCTACGAACCCTTCCACTGGACACCGCCAAAAGGTGAGGCGGCTGCACTGTGGAGAAAAGTCGCCGCGTGCCTTCGCGTGTATCGCCGACTGCAGCCTTCCGGGCGAAACTGGGGCGTACATTAGACTTTATGCGGCGGACCATTCCCCTCCAGGGGCGACAAACGCATTCTCAGACGCGCGCGGAGCGAATGGTGCCTCAGATCTCTGGCTCTGTCACCGGTTTAGAGAGTTTCGCATGCGCCCCGCCCTTTCCCTCTCCCCAGCTCCAGAGAGACCCGCGGTCTCGAGAGAAACAGAGCGCACGAGGAACCGCTCGCCGAAGCCTACTACGCGTTGCCTTTGGAGGGAAAGATGGCACTGAACAGCCGCTGGGGAAGGAGAGAAAATCTATGCACGCAGGCGACTCTGCCTCTCTCCAGATATGTTTTAGCTGTACCCGAAGGAAAAGAGACAAACGCGGGAACAGTTGCGAAGCTGCCGTCTCGATGCCTTCTCGGCTTACGGGTCTTCGCATGCGTCGTTACAGGCCACGTCGACGGCGCAGAGAGCCCGTTGGAAACGGCGCTGAGAGAAACGCGAGAGGAAGCAGGATATGCCGAGCGCGACCTCGTCGTTGACCCCCATTTCGAAAGAGTGGGTTTGGAGGTTGCCAGCGAAAAAGAGAAACGGCCGGCTGCCACAGAAAAGCCGTTCAAGCTCCCCGTACACCTATGCATGCGTCGAAAAAGTCTCACTTCTACGACGCGTACAAATAGACATCTGTCTATGCATGCATATTCGGAGGAGGCCAACACGGATATCAGATACTAAACAGCAAGTACAGTTCTTTTGTTGCATATGTAGACATCTCGGTCACACCTTCCGAGGCATTTTCATATATATATATATATATACATGTGTAGTTGCTTATCAACCATACCCTTCTGTCTGCAGATGTGTACCTTTCTTCTATCTGTGTCGAACGTATAAACACACACACAGACTATATATATATATATAATCATACGAACGCAAACGCACGCTATCCTTCCTCCGTGTTTCTGTTGTGCAGAGACTGCACTACGTAGCACGCGGGAAGCAAAAGGAAACGATTTACTACCTTGCTCGCCTGCAAGACTCTTCCAAGGCGGTCACCCTATCTGACGAACATACAGAAGCGCGGTAAGTCTAGCCACCCATCAGCATGCATGCAAACATTTGGAAACAGGACGATACACATGCACATGTGGCACGGCGATACTTGTTTGTACATGCCTGGGTGTGCTCCACGGTGTCCCGCCGATGTCTTTCAAACGGGTTTCTTCCCTTTGTGAGCAGGTGGTTGAGTGCCGAAGACGCAGCAGCTCTTGGCGGTTTCGAGGACATGGCCAACCTCCTGCGAGACGCTGACGGGTTCATTCGAAGTTCGATGAAGAACGGCAACCGGCAGAGTTGAGCGAGGCTCAGGGGGGGTATCAATGGCCTCTGTCTCCTAACCCTTCCGTTGGAGAGATGCGCCCCAAAGACTGGACGTTGCAACGCGCCCGAGAGACGGCTTTCTTCTTTCTCGCAACTTGTCTTCCTCGCTTGTTTCCGTTCTTTTTCCGGTGAAACTTTTAAAGAGTGACATCGCTCCTCAGAACGCGTGGCAAGGGCCCTTTGTAGCCCGCCCCGATACGTTGTCAGTACCTCCATTCTTGTCTCTTTTGAAACTCGCCTCCGAAAAAATGAAGCAGGCCTTCCTGCTATGTTGCGTCACCGGCGCACAGGCTACCTGGGGGCTGCCGATTACATGTGGCGTTACAGGACTGCGGAGAGAACTCCCTCTCGGCACTGATTCCTCAGGCACGCTCGCTCGAGCGCTGCCACGTCGTTGCCTAGGTTGTATTTACACATATATACAGGTACACATCTTCACCCCTGTGGGCAGACCCATTTGCATGCGTCAGTGCACGAGAAAACGCTCCAGAGTTGTTTTTTTGCTCATACAGATGCTACCCTGTCTCTGGCCTATCCTGTCGTGCCGTCTTCTTCGGTGTCTGGGTTGTGAACTCGCATCGTTTTCCTGTCGCGCGAAGAGCGTCGCCGCTGCCACCAAGAATTTACAGGCTGTCCCGGTTATCCCATGCGTGCCACAAAACACGCGGAGAGAGCAGCCGACTGGAGAAGAGCATCTTCTCAGCGGGGCGCTCACAAGAGAGCAAGATGCACACGGAAAGAGGCTCGGGTGCATTTTCAAGAAAGACAGAAACTCACACTCTCTCCTAGCGGGGTGAAGTCGCAGACGCCCACTCACCCCCCCCCCCCCCCCCCCCCCCCAAGCCCTACAATCAACTTTCACAGATATGCATATATACATGCGTGGATCAGCATTGAAGCGGTGTTTGCAAAAATGCATTTAGACTTTTACGCGTGTGCATATAGGAATCGATATGGATGCATAGGAATAGGTGTGTACAACTGTACATAAAGTGGTCCCACAACTGAGCAGGAGGGGAGGGCGAAGCGGTTTAGCAACAGCCGGAAGAGACATTGCGCACTGGCTGACTCGGGCCGATCCGCACGTTGGCGTTGGGGCGACTCTGCTGCTGGTTCACTTGCACACGCGCCTTGATTTCACTCGCCATGATGTGGAAGGCCTGCACAACAAAAAGAGCCAAGCCGCGCATGCAGCACCTACTCTTCACACTCACAATCGCTCTCTCGCTATTACATATATATATATATATATTGCAAATAGGTTTGTATATATTTATTAATGTTTATTATATGGACAAGTATCACATGTTGGCAAAACAGTGTCAATACGGGGTTGCTTAAAACCCAGAGAGGGATGTAAAACCTGTAGGCTTCTACGACGAAGGAAATGCAACGAAGTCAACACACGCACGCGTATGAGCATTCCATTTATATAAATAACCAGATTCCATGTGGATACATGTTTTTCTGCATCGGCATGCAAACAGTGTCTCGGAATGTACACCTATTTATCTACACATATATATGCATATATATATATATATATATATATGCATATGCGTATTTGCATGCGGACGCTACACTGCTTTCCCAGGCTGCTCGCGAAGCCAGGGGAGGGTTCCTGGCGATTGCCCGTCGTCTTGAACGAGAAATGTTTGTCCTACCTGCTCGACGTTGTGGGCGTTTTTTGCAGAAGTTTCGATGAATCGCATGTTGCAGCTATCCGCGAACTCTTTGCCTTCCTCGAAACTCACGACGCGCTTCGAGGTCAAGTCACACTTGTTGCCCACTAGAAGCTTGCTCACTCCCTCCATCGCGTATCTGATCAGAAAACGGAATGTGCCAAGACAACAAACGCTCCACTATGCGTAGGCCTTCATATATATATATATATATATGGATGGTAACAGGCTCTTCTCTCTTATTCTCTTTTGCTCTCCCTTCTCTCTTTCCCCGACGCTGTTTCTGGAGAAAGTCCGCAAGGCCGTCCCAGCTAACTACAGGAACGCTTGGCACAGATTTGTCTCTAAACAGCAGCTTTCTGTCTTCGATGCACGCGAGGAAAGAGGACTTACTTGTCGATCTCCATCATCCAGTTCTTGACGTTGTTGAAAGAATCTCTGTCTGTGACATCGTACACGATGATGATGCCGTGGGCGCCTCTGTAGTACGACGAGGTGATAGTGCGGAAACGCTCCTGGCCCGCCGTGTCCCACTGAGAAAAAATCGCGATGCATGCACAGAAACGTGTGGGTGCAAAAAACGTGAAAAGAATCGAGCAGAAAGGTGCCAAAAGAGAACGAACCAGATGCGAGGCCGGAAACACTCTCTCGCGACTGCATCCACACAAATACACACACATGCATACATTCAGATATGTATGTATAACTACAGATGTATACTTATATATATATATATATATATATATATCTAGAGAGACAGATACAAATATGTAGATAGAAAAATGTGTATATGCGTATATGAAGACAGAGTCAGAAGAAGCGCATGTAAGTGGAACGGCACATCAAAGTGGAGAGAACGGAAACAAGTGTGGGGAGCCCGCTCCTTACGATTTGCAGTTTGACGGTTTTCCCGTCAAGGTCGATGGTTCGGATTTTGAAGTCCACGCCGATGGTGCTGATGTAACTCTCTGTGTACGTATCGTCCTGCACAAACGGAGATTTCCCACTCCCAAGCCTCCGCATTTAAACTATCAAACAAGCACTTAGCGGAGCGTACGTTGTCCACCCCATAGTCCTAACTCACTGAAGAGTTTTGCACATGATTTCCATTTGCGGCGAGGGTTTCACCCAGCGACACACGACCCGAAGCTAACGCCTTTCCTACGGTCTTCCACAGAGCCACTGCGTCGTGGACACATCACCGCCACTGCACGCCTCAACGCAGTCGCATGCCATGGAAATCGCAATACGCGGCATTCGCAACTGTCTATGACCTCCCCGCGCACACACTGGAAAGTATGTTGACAGGAGAAACGAGGAAGTCGGACGAATGCAGCGCATGCATCAATATATATATATATATATATATATATATATATAGTCATGCGCGTTTAAACGAACAGACGCACGTGGTGCGGCATTACGAAATCGGACACGAGGCCTTGAAGAGGAAGGAGATGCACGTTGCCTATAAAAAAAACCAGGTAGATGTGCATGTGCATTTACGTATTGAATGTATAATTGTGGGATACACTCGGGTGGGACTTACCGCAAACCGCAGTAGGAGACAAGATTTCCCGACCCCCGAGTCGCCGATGAGGAGGAGTTTGAAAAGATAATCGCTAAGGACAGAACAGCACACAAGGCGTTCGAAGCATGCGCAGATGATGCAGACTCCAAACACAACACCCAGGCGCATGGAGTCGCCCAGCGTAGACCGGATAAATCGCTTCCCACTGCAGGACCGACCCCTCCCTCACACAGGAGTGTTCAATAAAAAGGGAAAGCGGCTCTCTCTGTCGGTGCTGCTGCCTTTTCTCGTTAAACAGGAGGCACCTTCGAGCCTCCTTTTTTGTCTACATTGCGCACTATCGGTGCGATCTCTCATTCACGGAAAGACTGCTACACGAATGCATACAGTATCCACAAATGTGTCCACAGATATACTTTTACATATATACATATATACATATACATATATATATTTATGGGGGTGCGAGACACTTATCTACGTAATTTTGTGTCCACGTGGATGTGCAGTCTCTGAAAAACTGGACGACCTGAGTGGAAAAAACGTCTTTCTATCCACAGCCTGGGAGAGACGCTGCCCTAGAAACACAGCCGAAGAGGATAGATGCGTGCCCGCCCAAAGAGGTAATCCTCTATGGGACAGCGTTTGAACACTTGAGACTCAAATGAACTGGCCGCTCAGAGTTACAGACAACACTGACGCCACTCGCGATGCCGCATGCACAGCCTGAACAGTAACCCACTTCTATGCGACCAAAATCCCAAGACGAATCTAGATTTCGAGCACACCGATAAAATACACGGTGCGCCCCTCTATACAAACAATATAAATATATATATATATAAATATATAAATATATATATTTGTACAGATGGTTGTATAAATAATAATGGATACAGTTATTAACCAACAACAGATTTGCGTGCATCTACATGCTTAAGCAAACCTATGCTTGGAGTCCAAGGGTAGGTTTTCCACGTAGCGCCTCTGTTTTCATAGGTGTGTACATTTGGTTCGTTTGGCACGTCTAGTTGGTGTGTGGCACGGTCGTGAAAAGGTCTAGCCGGTCTCTGTTCAGTTCGTGTCGACTTCCTCGCGGTGACAGTCTCCACTCCGAATCTGCTCCGCGTGAGCTCGCCGCGTCTCTCTTCCCTCGTTTCTCACAACTGCAAGCGTTAACCGTGACGGCGACCTCCCCCGAGACACGGCTGTGGCAAAAGCAAAATGTGTTGCTGCGTCTTGTGCCTATACACACGCGTGGGCGCACGCATGCATTCCTTTGGGCGTGTGTGTTTTTTACAAAACACAAACAGGAGTCTCTCCCGCTCCAAGGTTCCGAATGACTCACTATTCAGGCTTCATGGTGAAGACGCGCGGGACGAGGAGGGGGGGAGGGCGGTCCGAGTGTAGAGACGGCGAGACGACCGTGTCGCTTCGTTTTTCCAAGCCCTCTCAACGAGTGGGAAGCTGTCCTTGGCAGTGTCCGATATGCACGACCAGGGGTAGATCAGGACGACGCGGCAAACAGGTAGAGCGCTGGGGAAAGGCGCGCGTTTTTCCGCGAGAAAGGAAAGAGAGGAAGGAGTGGCAACGCGCGATCTCGCGATGTGGCCGAGGATCTCAGAAGTCCGGAAGAGAGGGAGACTGGAGGACGTGAAGAGAGGGGACAAAGGGAGAAGGGATAAGCAAGGGCGAAGACGAGAGGAATGAGAGAGGCAATAGGGGAGGCGAAGACGGTCGCGGGCGTTTCCGGCCAGAGCGGCATGCGGGAGTGTGACAGGCGAGGAGTGAGAGCGAACTCAAACCGACGACGAAGAAATCCTGGGCAAGTGAACTCTGATCTGGAAATCGAATCCTGAGAAGCCGAAGAAGATAGAGACCGCTACGCAGACGAAAGACACCCTTTTGTACTAGACGGTTTGTCCGATACGCGCGAGGCACAACGGCCAGCAAAGCATCCTCTCGGCTCCTCCTCGTTTCCCCAGGTTCGCTTTCGTCTATGTGTGGGTGGGGCCGTCTTTGGAGTCGGAATCGCTTTTTTGGGGGTCGGGGAGAAAGGAGAAAAAACGCGGTGTTTCTGGCTTTCGCACGCGAACGGCGTGGCGGGGTTTAGCACGAGAGAAACCGACGCGTCCTCAGAGGCGCCCGCGCTTTCACGGGGTGGAAAAAGGAGCGATGGTGTGTGTTGCGGAGTTGAAAGAAGTTGGAGAGACAGCGAGAATTTCGTCCCCAAGAGGAGCGGGAAAGCACGCCCGGGTAGGGAAAGAGAGAGGAAAATTCGGGAAGTCGAGTTTCACCGATGGCACTGTCCGCTCGTCACCGTCACACACGAGCAAAAAGAAAAAAGATAGGTCGCATTAATTGAAGAAAAGTCGTCGCGGAAGAAAGGCCAAAAGACGAGGAAAAACGTAAACAGACAATGAGCCTCTCGCCCCTGCGCAAAAACGAGAAGCCACCACCACGCTGACCCCCGTACACATGAACCAGCGAGAGAGATAGAACAGCGAGCGAGAGATGTGAATCTTTGGAATGTCAACTGTTCACGTGCGTCCGCCAACCCAAAGTACACACACAGAGCCCTGCTCATATGAGCACCCCAAAAGCGCATCAAATCAACGGAATGGAGGAGAGCGGGAAAAGAACCCCGTGTGACGAAGAAACTCTTTTTCGCTTCACACAACCCCTGTCTCTGACGCGCTGAGCGCTGTGTGTCGTTCTCACTGCGGGCCTCGCCCAACAAAAAAGCTGCGCTAGCGTTCAGCCTCCCTCACGTGCCCAGATGTAGAGAAAACGCAAACACATTGAGTTTTGGGGCCTCAGGATCATTCCAGACTGAAAAGACGGGGGCAGAAGACAAATGGCCAAACCCACGGTGCGTCAAGGCCAAACAGACGGCAGGGATTTCTCAGGCGACGACAGAGAGATCGAGACACTCAGAGCGACGAAAGCAAACAAAGAATGCCTCGCAGCAACGTAGAACACCACTCAGCTTCGACACACCGCCTGGACCCAGTCGACAAACGGTTTTCCGCAGCTTTTCTCGGAGAGCGCCGCTCCAGAGTACCACGCCCTCCTCGAGAGAAATGAACTGTCGAACGCACTCGCAGCACACATAAATGCGCATTTGTTGGTAAAAATCAGGTGCTCTACGAATGCTCGCCGAGCCACACGAACGTTTTTTTCGACTGGAGAATAAAGGCCCAGGTACAAATGTGAATGTGCGTATCATGGATATGTGACGTGTACGTCGATAGAGGGACGGGTTCTGAATGTGCAGCAGACTCGGCATCGGGAATGGTGAGAGTTCACCAGTGCTACTGGACTGCCAGGAGGAGTACCTCAGTTGAAACGCTTGGGGAGTTCCCGCTCGCATGATCCTCAAACAGAAGAAAAACGTTTAACCACCACCGCATCTGGAGCCGTCCTTAGACAATGGCGGGGCCTTCTTTGGTCAAACGGAGCGCCGTTTTCTCTCTTGTGGGGACTCCTCGTCGCAGAAGTCTAAGAAAAGAAAAGGAACACATCAAGAGGAACGGAGTCCGTGTTCTGTAAAGCCTGATTCGGGGGCTGCCTCCAAAGAAAAGGATGTCCATTCGTACACTGACGCGTCGCGATCGAGGCAAACACCACGTCGTGCATCTGCTGAGTGACCGTGCAGCCCTTTTTTGTGCCCGCTGTATGTATGTATATGTGTATACATATGTACAAATATACATATTGCGTATTCTCTTTCTCGCTGGTATGCATTTGAAAGTAGATGTACACATTTGCTCACACGCGTTTTTTGAATATAGAAGCGCTTTAGATGGGTAGAAGAACTACGCTCCAAGTCTTTCTCACCGTTACTATCTACCATGGGCACGTGCGAAAGCCTCGTTTGCGTTAAAAACACTTTGCGTGTGACCCTGTCGGGTGAATCCCGGATTAGTGTGTTCACTCGCAGAAAATGCTGTTTCTGGTGCAGTGTTTTTCGTCAGTTCCTTTGCTGCCTACAGACCGGAAATCTCCCCCACGGTCTCTTCGTAGACCGCGAAGCCATGCAGTAGGCGTGCAGTAAAAATACCGTGAGCAAGAATCGGCTGTCGCTTTCCGCGAGTTTAAAGAGCATTCAGATATTGTCAGCATCCAGAGAAAGATGGATTCTACTCACAGTCGCGACCCTGAGTGTGTGCCCTCTTTACGCCCTTGAGAGCGCTGTCCACTGGCCTGCGCTGTTTCTTTTGGCGTGATTTCGTCGGCTTCTTTTTCGTTTTCTGCTGCTGAACGCAGTGTGTGAGGGTATGTGTGAATAAGCGTCAGTCTAAGAAGAAGCTCGGCCCTTCCGCCGTTCTTCTTGATTGCCCGAACGTGGCGGCTCGTTGCGTAACTCGTTTCTTTGTTTCTTGGCCTTTTGAAAGGCAGACGGCGCGCCCTCATCGACAACGTAAGAAGGCTTTCCCGCTGCCAAAAAAGAGTTGAGAAAAATGCAGACGTGCGGCGAAAAAGTGTTCGGTTCGAGGAAAAACGGTGAAGCAAGACCACGCGCTTCTTGCCGTCCGTCAGTATCCCAGTTGCTTATCAATCGGTGTGTACATGTCTTGCTGGATCTGCGCGCCTTGTCGAAAACGCCGAAAATTTTCATCAAACACGCGAAACGCCTCTTCCGCGCTATGGTCGTTCACCCAGTCACAACAATGAGGCGAAATCAAAAGGTTCTCTGCGCCCCAAAGAGGAGAACTTTTGGGCAACGGCTCGGTTTCAAACACGTCCAGGGCGGCCCCCGCGAGCGCCTCCTTCTGCAGCGCCTGCCGATACGCGCAAAAAAAGGAAAAAAGCGCATGCTCCGCCATACGATGCATGCACAGCCTGACGCCTACCTATCGCTGCGTGTGCCCAAATATGTGACTCCACTCACAGCCGTTATAGGATCCATATATACATGCATACACGCGCAAATATCAGTGTCCTTGCAACTATCATTCCTGGAATACCCATACTGGCAGCAGGGGTTTGCGAGTGTCTTCGCACAGTACAAACACATGTATCGTTCAAATGTTGATTTGTACCCGTGCTCTTTATCCAGGAACGGCCTTGCTTTCTCTTCCGCCTTTTTTCTCTTGCAGCCGTATACATCCCATCTTTCCGAGAGCACGCGTCCATCAGCACATACCGGTGTATTCCTTCTCACCTCAAAAAGAGCGGTTTCGTCGACGGCAGACCCCCGTCCTATCGACACGAAGACCGCGGAAGGCTTCATCGCTGCAAACTCCTCTCGCCCCACAGCGTGGCGTGTTTCAGGAGTCCCTGGGAGAGAGCAAACGACGTAGTCCGAGCTCTTGAAGAGCTGACCGACACCGCACGCAGGTAGAGAGGCGCCAAACAAATAGCTTCATTGAATACGCAAAGTAGCGGCGTAAGAGAATGACACGATGCAAAAAGTGGACAGCTGAACCACAGGCGTGGATCTGGACGCGACAAAAGGAAATACAGAGAAGGAAGGTAAACGAGCAAACTGCGTAGTGCCAGAGAAATAAGGAATAGCCCGACTACAACGCACGCGAGGAAGCACGCGAAAGGCAGTTTTCATCAGTTCCGGGGAGGGGACTCGACGCGAAGAAAACAAGAAAGACGCGCGGAGGTCCCGGAGAAACACCAAAGAAATCTTGCAGCCGCTCCGATACGGCACAAGCGAGGAAACCCAACAAATGCACAGATCACTGCCGAGTATGCGGCTCTCTGCATAGCGACAAAGGCTTGGCTTCTGCGGTGTCCACCGCCCCCTAATAATTTCACTTTATATGCGCCGAACCAATGCGTACAATCTGCTACGACGTCTTCAGGTACGTGTGTGAAAAAAGTGCAGTTCGATATAGCAACGATCCGCCTGTCGACTACATATTGCTGCTGACCTCTACGTTGCTAGATTTAAGTCTCCGGAAGATGAACTTACATATTTATATATAAGAACTACGCCCCGAGAAGGCGTCTGTAGATGGGGTATTTGCATGACCTCTATCACGGAAAAAAACGCTACCTCCACATACGTTTTTATGGAGAGAGTACGCAAGCGAAAGAGAAAGCCTGCACAGCCCCGGCGTCCTTGCATCTACGAAAATACGCATGCAGCTGTTTCCGACGTGAATGGAAGCTTGTGATGACGTACCTCGAAACGATCGGGATCAGTCGGTGTCCATATCTTCTCCGCGAGTGAATCTTGTTGAGAGTTCGGCGTGCGTTTGATGGCAACACATCTCATCCCAAAAGCCTGAACGCACACGCATTCACACTTGACTTTTTCCGGCATAGCCACATCTATATGTATTTTTGTATTTTGTCCTGTGTGCACGGTTGCGCACACATGGAGGGTTTGTTTCTCCTGATTTGGGGAAGCAATGCATCTTCACGGATGCACTCCAGTCCACCTGCACAGACGCACATCGCCTAGATAAACACAGAAAAGGCGATCGTGTGTAGAGGAACCGCGAGGTGTCTATGCAGAGTGAAATCCTCTGCGAACGAGACGTGCGTCACGGAGCGTGCCGAAGACAGCAGTGTCGATCCTGGGAAAGAGGAAAAAGTGGATACGGGAACTTGGAGGCTTTGTGCCTCAGAGAATCAGGGGGCCCGGGACTGAGACCGTGTGCTGGACGTTTTGTTTCTCCAGGAAAAAGACAGCGACCAGCCTTTCCGGTGCGCTGTCTGCCTTCGCCTAGTGGTCGGACTCGCCTGGAGAAGCTTTGCTGTTTCCTTTGCAATGTCCCCGAACCCTACAAAGCCCACTGTCTTCCCCCGCAGTTGATCCATGGGAAAGGGCGTCCAACTGCGCTCGTCTTTCCGTTTCTGGAGCTGGAGAATGTCCTTCGCGAAGTAGAGTATCGCCGCGACTACGTATTCAGCTAAGGGACGCGCAAACACGCCCTTGCCGTTGGTGACCAGGAAGCTCGGATCCTCGACGAGAGTCTGCGATGCATTTTTATGCGAATGCGTCGACTTGAGGAAAGGCATGAAACGGTCGACACCGGCAGAGAGGCTGTGCAGCCAACGGAGATTCTTCGCATGCGCGTAAAGTGCCGGCAAGCAGCTGCCATCATGTTCGAGAGCGAAAACCGCACTCGCCTGTGAAGACAAACGCACGCCGGAAACTGTCCCTAATGACATGCAGCTCGTCCACATATATATATACATCTATATACATATCTATGTATGCATTTGCACACTCGAATGGGCGCCTCTCCACATATGAAAATCGACGTACACCACAGGAATGTGTGAAATATGTACATATTCGGCTATGTGCACAAACACATACTTGTCTATGTATGATGTGGGGAGATCATGGAGGTTCGAAGGATATTCGGACTTGCGCAGAGTGGCGGCAGAGAGGGTACGCACACGGCATGTCGATATTACGCGTCGATATTAGGAGACCCGAGCAGCCTGGTCGGGACAGTTGTCTCCGCAGCCGCGTTCACAGGTTTTCCATATTTGTATAAACATCCATGCAGAGGTATATCCCTGCCTGTCTGCCGTTCCCTCCTCTCCTGCCTGCAAAAAACCATCTCCTGTCGTGTGTCTCTTCCCTCTTTCCCGTCGCCGCCCTTAGCGTTTTCGCTGTCTCGGGCGCGAGTTCACCTGCTCGAGTTCCTCCTTGTGACGCAAGAGACTCTCTTCGGACCAGACGGAGACGACGCGCACACTTTGGTCAGGGTACTTGGATTTTAGGAACTTGAGAAATCGAGGGAAGACCACACGAGAAATGGATTCCGGCGCTTCCAGCGTTGCCGGGGTCTCGGTCGGCACCTCGGCCGCGAGTAGGACGACGAGAGTCAGAGGCGATGGAGGAGCGGAGAGCGTCATGGCGAGGCGAAGGCGCACAGGAAAGCACGCGCGGGGAAACGGGGTTTCGGGGAAGGAGACAAGAATGGCGCGAGAGCGACGGTAGCGCGCACGAGCTGGCGACAACACCTAGAAAATCGCGGCGACGAAGGCAGGCACAGAGAGGAGCGGGCCGGCAGGCGGCAGCGAATCGCAGGAGAGGGCGACAAGGAGCAGAAACAAACAAATTGGAGTGCAGACGCGAAGAAGGAAAAAAAGGGAAAAGAGAGGATGGCGAGAGGGCAATGTCCGTGGCGAAAAGGCGCGCCAGCGAAGACGAGACGTGAGACAGAACGACTAGGACGCCGACTGGAGCGACCTTTGACACACGAAGACAGGCAAACGGGCAGATTTGTGTGTCACAGGCCGCTACAGAAAAGAGACTGTCTCCATATACCCTCTCAGGATGCATCTTTTCAACTCCTCTTTCGTCTCTAGCTTTTTGTCTTCCATTCGTAACCCGCCGGAGAACCTTCGAAGCTACTCGCGGGCAGTCAGCTGCGCTGCACGACTCTTCGGGGTCAACAGAGGATGAGAACTCTGCCGAAAACAATCCTTTGTAACCTATCGGTGTCGAGAAAAGAAACAAAGGACCGAAAAGCACCTCTAACCTTCCGTTTCTTCCCGTGGTGGACGCATTTGGGATCCTCGAATGCGTAAAAACAGACGACGGGCGACGGACGCGCCAAGGTTTCCAGCTGTCCCCGTTAGGTTCGAGACAAGCAGTAGCCGTCCCTACTCCTGCTGATCCGATGAACTGGTACCTCTAACGATGTGGTTCCTCCGGCCAAAGCACACATTCCCCTTATATATATGTGCGTGATTGGAGGAAAAGCAAGACACAACACAAGCAAGGACACCAGGTACAGCCTCGGGTGCTCCACGTGGCGGGAGGATACCTCAAAGCACACAGCTCGAGACTAACGCGAGGGCAAGAAACCTACGCTTTCTTCTCCGCAGGGGGAGGCGAGTGACCCTCCATACAAAGGAACTGTTGACCAAGGCAAGCGAGAGAACTAGAAAAGGAAAAGGCGCGGAAACGAAACCAGTACAAGGGTTGTCGTTGACGCCGGGTGCCAGCGTCGGCCTTGGAGAAGGAAGAGCAGTGAAGCCAGTGGCAAAAACTGGGTTCAGAACAGGACATAGAGGAAAGAAAGAAACCGGCATCTCTACGTCTTACTTGATCTCGCCCGTTCTCACATTCGTCAGGGTGTTCTGGACGGAGTTTAGCAGAGACAAACAACTGCTCTCATGTGCTTGCCAGCCCTCACCATTGCATTCCCTTCTTCAATAAATACTCCAGGGAAATGCAGGGACGAGAGGCAAAGCGTCAACGTGTGAGTCACGTATGGATGGCGTTACCATCTCCGCTGGCCCATGCATGCTTGACATCGTTCCTTTTGCCATCCCGAACAGCCTTCAATATCTCAAACTCAGGCGTGCACTGATCCACGAATCCCCATTGACTCGTCCAGGCGCCTCCCAACAAGTGAAGGAAGCCCCGGCTGCTGCTGTTACAATGCATCGGAGTGCGTACACGCGACGTTGTAAATGAGAGGCTGCCTCCACGTACAAGTTAAGAGCGGCAGAGCCTCGGTCTGTACATTGTCGCCCTCCCCAAAACGGCCATTTCAGCGCATACGGAGATGCCGAAACATTCGTCTGCGGAACCCGAAATTCACGGAACTCGACCTGTGTCAGGGATGTTTCGCCACGCGTGAGATCGTTTAGGCGTCGCGTGCTTTGTAGGATGTTTTGTGTCAAAACACGATCCCACACTGACGGGTTGGTCGTTCCCTCTTGCCAGCCAGTTGATACGTTTTAATGTTAACTTTTTACAGACCATGGGAGCGAAGATAATCTAATATGTAACAGTAGACAAACCAGCTCAAGCGACGAGCGGACGGTGAAGTGCCGTCTCCTTTGGAAAGCAAACCATCGCTCTTTTACTTGCTCCATTTCCTGCCAGTGTCCAACCTGGTCTCGTGACTCTCGCTCAGTAGCTCGGACCTTTCCTTGCGTGTCGACGGCGCCGTCGGCGGCTCTGCTTCGGTGTTGCCTCGAAGTCCAGACTCTTTTTGAAACACTTGCATCTTGCGGCATGCCTCGTAGTTCCGTGGGACAGAAACCCGTGTCACCGACGGCAAACCTTCTCTTTGGGTGGGAAGGTTGCTTTTCTAACTTGCTTGGATGCCTCCCACTTTCTACTCGGAGTCCTCACGCAACTCATCCCGCAAACAGGACGCCCAGAAGCGACTTGTGACAGCCTCGCAGCTCTAGTCAATACACGGACTCAACTAAATGCTCGTGTGATACCTTCCGAGAAGAACTGTGCGGACCTACGCTCTCTCTGTCTGTCTCTCTCTCACTCCGCCCGCAGTGCTGTCAGGTGCCTTCGTGTCGCGTTTCCGAGTGCTCGGACGAACACCTGGTCCCATCGCCGTCGCCGGTCTTCCTTTCGCGAGGTGAAAACGGTCCAGCGCAAAAGTTAGCATCCCAATCTCCCGTGCTGGCCCTCGAGCTCCCCACCCCACTGCCGAGAGCGCAGGAGCGTTTGCCTCAGAAAGCAAACACGTGCCGCAGGCGTCTACCGAACGGACGCTCGACCACTGCCGTCGCTTGTGGGACTGGAACGGACCAAGGGATTGGCAAGGGGAATCTGGTGCTTTCATCGAAACGCCACAGCGGAAAGCGGGGCGCCAGAGAGATGTCTTCATCTGTTTGCGAGAAGGGACGAACTTGGATGTTGTTTCCATCGTCAACACCCTTCCACTGTGACTATTCGTCGATCTTTCGTCGCCTTCCCGCGAAACTCGAGGCGACGACGGGTCTCGAGTTCTCGCCACGCCGAACCAGGAGACCGTTTATGTTTGTTTTCCCATTTTCCCCACGGTGTCTATGTGTCATGAGCAATCTGTGCCGGTGTCTTTCGCAGGGATCTTCCTGACAGCCCCAACTTTTCAGCTTGCGAAAAGTTCTGCGTGTCGTAGTGTGCAGCGGGTCTCGCGCGTGCGCGGCCGCCGCACGTTCTCGCCTGTCACTGGACCGTCTTGCATGCCAATGGTAGAGGAACAACAGACAGTCGAGGTCGAAGTTCCAGCCCCTTCGCCCTGTCGAAAAACTCGCAATTTCCATCGGTCACTTCACCGCCTCTCTTCAAATGCACCAGCGACGCGGCTCCTCGCTCTATCGCCTACGCCCCTCTCTCTTCCGGTATCTGCGAGTTCTTCCTGCTTTGCTCATCGACACCACGCTGTCTGTGCGTTTCCCGTCCAATACACTCTTTCCCACTTTTCCGTGAAGCGCCGCGTTGCGCCTGTCTTTTATCGTGGAACTGGAAGGAGTTCAGACATACCGGTTTCCGCCGGAGCGTGTCGTGGCAGAGCAGTTGGAGTCTCGACACTCGCCGCTGGCGTTTTGCGTGCCTCGCGTCTATTTCGAGTTGCGGAAATGCGCGTCCCCATCGCCCCGTCGAGCCTCTCGAAGGCTACTCGGCGGCAGTTGAAGGCCAATGCGACAGCTGGTCCGCCCGTGGCTGTCCCCTCACCTGCGTTTTCTCTCCCGCCGACGCCGGCCAGCCGCGCGCTCTCGTCTCCGCTGCTCTTCACGCCGCCAGGCAGGTTGCCGTCGGGCGGCTGCTTGGCCTACGACTCCTCGACGGGTCCAGGCTGTTCTGTTTTCGGCGAGCTGCGTTTGCGTGTGTTGCCGTCCTCATGCAACGGCCTGCTGCAAAGAAACCGCTTCTTCAGTGTCACGCCGCCGCCCGTGTACAACGGCGCAACTCAATTCCGAGAGGACGAACCGGCTCGGTACCCACCCCAAGAGGTCGGCTACGAGGCCTCCTCGTATGGAGTGAACCCAAGGGCGCCGTACGCTGCGCCTGGGACGGCATACGACGCGGCGGGCGCGGGGACGTACGGCTACGCGGGCGCACCCGCGCAGACTGTGCCAGGCTACCCGCCCTACGGCGCCCAAGGGTATGGGGCCGTGGCCCCTGGTGCCCCGTACGGCTCTGCAGGAACTCCGGGGTACTACCCACCCCAGGGGGCTCCCCACTTCTCCGAGGAGACAGGCTACTGGCCGGAGGGCCAGGCGGGGGCCCAGCAAGCCGAGGGCTACTGGGGCGACGACCAGCGCCACGTGCCCGCGCAAGGGTATCCTGGGCAAGTGCCTGGGTACGCCCCGGCCCCGGGGGCCTATCCGCCCTCGACTCCCTACCCGATGCACGGCGCCCCAGGCGGGGTCGGCAGCCCCCAGATGCCCCAGTACCCCGCGGCGCCTGGGTTTCCCGACCAGGGCCAGTACTCCGCGCCCTACGCGCCCGCTGGGGCCCCAGGGGGCTACGGCGGGTTCGGCGCTGCGCCGGCGATCCAGCCTTCTTACTACAGCCCGCCCCACACGCAGGCCCCGGGAGGCCAAGCCACCCAGGGCGACGAGTCTGCGCGGTTCCAGGAGCGCATGATGGAGCTCCTCCAGAGGCGGCTCGGCCACAAGGCCTGGCTGTACGAGTCGGCGCTGAAGAAAGGCGGACCCGAGGCGCTGCTGCGTCTGGCGAACGACCCGGAGGTGCTGTTGCATGCGCGGTCGATCGACTTTGTCTACGTCCTCACGCGGTTCCACCACGCGTTCCGTCTGAACCGCCTGGTGACGGCCGGCGGGGCCGAGTCTGGGGCCCTCGGGGACCGGGACCAGGCCGAGACGAGCGCAGAGGACGGGAAAGAAGAGCGCGTGGTGATGACGAAGGAGTCCGAGAGGATCCTCGAGGAACTCGTCAAGTTCATCAACAACATCCGCATCGCCTTCAAACGCCGCGACGCGCGGTCGGAGGTGGGAGTGCAGCCCTTCAGACAGACGTCTGCGGAGAAGCGAGAAGGCGACGACGCGCAGAAAATCGGAAAGGGGTACCTGCTGGACAGAGCGCGAGTGTTTCATCTCCTCGCGGCCTTGACCCTGCCAGAGTGCGCGGCTGCTCGGGCCGTCTCGCGCTCGAAACTGTACCAGAAAGTGGCTCTGCCGTTCTGTGCGATCGCCTCGGAAGAAGCCTCCGTCATGTACGACCTGGACATCACTCGCGTGCGGGGAGGCGTCGTCGCAACCATGGAGCTTCTCCGCCTTGTGGGGTTCACTGGGCGGATCAGCCACTTCCAGCACTTGATTCTCGAAGACGTTGCGACTGGCCCGGATACCGCGAGCCTGGCGCCCACGCAGGGAAACGAAGCAGCCGAGACGGGAGAAGGCGACGCAGACGCGAACGCAAAAACGCGGGAGGAGCTGGCCCTCCGACGCGTCGCCGTCGAAAAAGAAGACAGCCAACGGATCTGGGAAAAACTCGCGCAAGTCTACATCGCCGCGATGGATCAGGTCAGGCTGGAGCACCTGCTTCCCGCGTTCACCGGCGTCTCCGTCCTCTTTGAGAAAGACATGATCACACGAGCGACCTTCCTCCAAACTGTCTCCGGTAAGAGGCACGCACGGGGGGGGGGGGGGGGGGGGGGGGAAACTCCGCAAGTCCCGCGACGGGACAGAACAAGAAGAAGGGTGAGAGGACAGTGAGTCCACTCCGGAGATGTCACGAAACGCGTTGACGCACACTCATCGAACCGCGCGGAGCTGCCTGACCACCAATCTCTGACCGATCTCGCTGCACTCCTGTGGAGCTCTCCCTCGACGCGTGTCGGTCTGGGGCCGTGTGCGTGGCTCTCAGTCTCCACACAGCTTTAGAATGTAGCCTGTACGTGCTGCGGCCTCGGAAAAAGTATATGCTCGCGGCAAATCGTGCGCCCAACGGCAAAGAGGCTACGCGGGGCTTCGTATATCCAACCTCCTACGCCGCTGCGTCTTTTTTGTACATCCAAACGGACACGCATATATATATATATATATATATATATGGGTATGTATGGGAGAGGCTCGGTTGGTGTCCGACGGCTGGGTGTATGTACATCGGGGTGGATGTGGAGATGTTCAGCTGCGTGACTGTGTGCTTTCGGCTGCGCGCAGAATTGGGCCAGAGGATGGTGGTTCCGAACGCCTTCGGACAGAACGAAGCTCGGGGAGGCGCGGCGATCCAGCTTCTCTTGGAGCAGTGCACAAACAGCATGCGGTGCCAGCAGCAGAATCAGCGTCTCGGCTTTAGCTCGCTCCGGGCTCTCGCGCGAATCATGCGAGAGTAAGCGGAAGAGAGACACACGCGGGAACACGAACATCGAGGGAAGAGAGAAACTGTGTCGCAATTTGCGAGGCGACGAGACAGCTGCGCGGCGAACGACCGGGCGCTACATAGATATGCATGGGCGGGCACAATCTAGACGCCGCGAGCACGAAACTGAAACGTGATTGATCTTTCGCTGACCTGTGAGAAGAAAAGGCGACGGTGACAATGTCATCGATGCAAGACCACGGGTAGAGCTGCAAGTCTCGGTGGTGGTTTGTATGGACGCAATGAATCAATCGTTCGTCCGCGTGGAACCTGTGCCCACGCCAAGCTGAGCAGCTGTAGTACATACGTGCATGTAAATATATATATATATATATATATATATATGTATTTCTGTATACATATATGCGTGTATATATATACATACAGTTAGGTTTGTGGGAAGAGATGCATGCATCGTTGGAAAGTTGTGCAGTAAGGGAGAGGAACATGGGCGGTTTGCTTCGCCGAGCTGGCGATTCGTTGTTTTCTTCAGGACGCGATCGGATGTGGTTATTCGCTGCCTCGCCTCTCTGTCGTTGCTTCGTTGCCTCCGTAAGTCTAGTTCCTCCCGTCAGGAAGGCAAAGGATAAATCTCTCGTACCTGACGTACATTTCTGTAGACGTCGGGTATGCATATAGATGACTGTACACATTTTTACGTGTATATGTTACTCAGTGCACGCCAGCATATCTTCATAGGCGTATGTGAATACAGAGCATACACATGTATGTATTTATTGTTCCACCTGCACATTCTGTCCTTTCCTTTCGACTGCATACTGTTTTCAGGTGAAGAGAATTTGGGATTCTTCAGTTCTGTTCTTCTTAAGCGACACTACCGGCAAGACGTCGCTGCACGACAGTTGTCGCCCAGGACACTGTCGGCCTTGATCTTCACGCATGCAATGACAAGTTCACGTGCCGGTAAGGCCACGAGCTGGGTAAAAGATCTGCAAATCAGGAGGGGTGAAGAAGGCGTATATAACGTCTTTGTTCTGTCGTCCGTATCCCTCCCGTTTTTGAAAATCCATTTTTGTGAATCCAAGATCACAAAACCATCCAGGCATGACGCCCGAACCCTACTCTGCACTCTGCAAATAGAAGAGCGTCAGCCATTCGCGGTTTCACTTCTCCCGTGTTATTTAGATTCCCTGCTTTCTTCAAAGCGCATGCACAACCGTGATCCATGTGCTTGCATACCCGAAAGAGTTGCGCAACGATCTGGACAGTAACGGATCGTTTCTCTTCCAAACCGCCCACTAGGGGATCTCCCACGACGGCGGAACAACGAGAACTTGGGCGGGAACCCCAGAAGACACGAAAAGCGGAGCAGTCGGCGATGGAATCTTTCAGGGTTAGAGAGAGGAGCGAGACCGAAATGTGCCTTTCGTTCGTTTCTATGCGACTCTCTCAGACATTCACGCCGTCGAGTTGACGAAAGTCCTGACTTCGATGATGGGCACCGTCGAAAGGGAGCGCGTGCTCAGCACCGAGGACAAATGCGTAAGTGTTTTTGGGAGAAACCCAAAGCCGAGAGAACGGAGAAACGCCTCGCCACGTGCGACACCACGTCCTCCGCACTCAACAGGACATCTGTTCGGTTTGTGCCGTTTCTTCCCAAACCACCGCGGCGTGTTTGCGTTTTGTGGCTTTCAGAAACTCGCCTGGGCGATCTGCGCACTCCGTCTGTACAGCCGAGAGGAGTCCGGCGGCCAGTGGGACGAGAAGGTCGTCGCGCGTCTTCTTTGTCGCCTCATGGAACAGACAAAGGACACCAGCGGGAAACTTTGCTGCTTCTTCCTGGTGCGCGCCGATGCAAAGAAACTCCGTAGAGACCTCCGACATTTACGTTTCACTCTGAGCAGCTCTGGACACGCCAGCCCGCCGGTAGAGGCGTTTACCGCCGAATACCGACAATCGAGCGTGCAGTCACAACCCTGTCGCTCTAGTTGAACAGCGAAGGCTTGGCGGGGGGCGGGGGTCTGTATGACGGGCTGTCACCGAAGCACAGATATGTGAATATCACGCATGTGGAGACTCACACGTCGGCTTGTTCTCCCTTCTTTCGTTCTTCCACTACTCGGGTGATTCGCCACTCGCAAAGTGTCGCTCGACTGTAGGGTAGAAATGTGCTACTGCAAATATACATGCACGCGCTCTCGCTGGCTCCCAAAGAGAAGTGGCGGTGCTTCTCTCGCCGTTATGATCGAGAAAAACCGACTGCCCGCATGCAGCCGTTTGCCGGCTCTGGTATTTTTTTGAAAGTCGCCGTTCGGTGCGGATTGCCTTGTTGCATTCAAAGTCTGTTGGGACTCGTCCCTGTTTCTTTCCAGGAAGCCGCGCGAGAGTGCCGAGACGTCGTGGACGAGATGCATCCTGGACAAGGCTTCAAGGTAAGCAAGCCGTGGTTTCGATCCTTCGTCTGGGCGGGACGGGGCTCTCCTCGCCCTCACTGTTCATTTTCTAATGTCTGTACACCGGAATCCAGGTCATCCCGCAACGTATGTATACATATGTGAATATGTGTGTGTGCACGTATTTGAACTAGGCACGAAGCGTCTGCTGTCTGTTTTTCCTTTGTCCAACGTTTGTTTTTTTACGCTGCTGGACTTGGTTTGAGACAGCACCCCTGGAGCTTCTTCGGCAGGAGGGGCTGCTGCAGGCCTTATTCCCTGGAGCCGTCTGCTACAAATACACACAGATACATAAACATACATCTGTATATATATATATATATCGATGTATACATATGGATATGCGCGCCAGCGCACGGGCATTGCTTCTGTGGTCTTTTGAGAGTCTGACGCATGTACAGACATCGCGCAATGGTAGCACCTCCGACGGAGCGTTAGGTCGCGAGTTGTATGGCCTGTGTGTGTCGCTTCACGGCGTCTTCAGGACTTTTTCCCGGCAGAGAGACTCGAGAAGGTGGTGCACGACTACGATCGCTTCGGGTACTACGCGATGAAGGCCGATGTGGCCTTACTCCGCCGCGCTCTCCTCACTGCAGGGGCTGTGGTCAGAGTGTCGGCAGACCGCCAGAGCAGTCAGGAGAAGGCGTCGCTGTCTTTGGGCGAAGCTGAAGACGCCAAAGAGGCTGGCGAGGCCGAGACGAAGCAGGTGCCGGAATCAGAGAGCGAGAACGCCGGCGACAGTCTGGGAGCTCAGGGCATCGCTGGAAGTGTTTGGGAAGAAGGCGCCCTGCTCGATGGATACCCCGTCGCGTTCTACTGTCCCGAACGGAAGGTGAGTCTAGGCAATCCGCACACGAGGCAGTCTTAGAAAACCTGATATACGAGACTCACCTCCGTAGATTATCTGTATGGAGGCTTACCTTCCCTTCGTTCTCGCCTTCTGCGGTCAATCCACCTGACTGCATGGTCCTCTCGTGTACAGGGGCAAGTAGACGCAGTGGTGCTTTTTCCTCATCTCCCGGACTCCCCTATATGCATATGTACCCATATATATATATATATATATATGGGTACATATGCATATACATATATGTATATATATGTATATAAATGTATGTGTATTTATCTGCTGGAGTACGTGGCAAAGAGAAGAATAGAACCTGGGACAGCTCATAGATTTACTGCTCTTGCTTGTGTATGACTAGCCGTAGAGGTACCCCACCAATTAAAGATCGCATGCCGGTCGGCAATCTGAAGACGTAGGAGTGTGGCAGCAGCCTCGAGAAAAAGCCGTTTTGTGTGGGTGTAGAAAAGAGTGATTCTCGAATTTGGAGAGAAGAAGCCCAAAAAGTTTGCTTTCCTTCTTGACATTGTTTTCTCTAGAAATGCCCGACTCTTGTGCGCTGCAGATCGCCGCGGATATCGACCGTCCTGCGCGCTTGCGTAAGTGTCCCTCCGAAGCTCGTGGCGAACAAAGAAACCAACGACCAAGAGACAAGCCTACAAATTGGGAGTATACAAATATATATATATATATATATATGTACAGACAGTTAAAATTTATTTATATGTTTTTATATGGGTGTATGCAACATAAATATACATACCCCTATACACATATATTTAGTGTCTATTAGGGAAGAATTCTCTCTGCTGGGGCGTGCAGCGATGGGGCGGTCACTGTAGCTTTGAGTTCCGCGGTTATTTTCTCGGAGAGGAGCCAAACGGGTGTTTGTTGCATGCTTTCTACTTGAAAAAGTAGGCAACGTTTTTCTGTGCCGTCCTGTGTGCAGCGCCAAAGTACATGAAAATGCGACACATGAAGAACTACCTCGACGAGCATGGTGAGAGAGGATTGCGAGAATGTGGACGCGAACTCGCTACCTGGCGGTGCTGTCCAGCGCCTCTTCCGCCTTTCGAGTCACAAAGAAATACGGCCCGCGGCTGGATGCGTGCATATATATATATATATATATATACATACATATATGTACAAATGTATGTACAGCTGTATATTGATGGAGGAATGTGCGCGTGTACGTGTGCGATTGCACGTTGAGCCACTTATGGTGTATCCGTATCGTCCTGTACGTACCTCGATAAATCGGGCTCCTGCCAGGTATGTATATTTTATTTATGTAGAACTGCAACGGCATGTTCGTATGTTGGTGTGTCTGAAATCCGCGCAAGTGGGAGGGTACTTTCGGATTCTGTCCGTCTTTCGCTGTCCTCTGTGCCTTTCCTCTTCAGGCATTCGCTATGTCATTTACAGCGAAGAGCTCCGACACCATAATGGTGCGTTTTGCGGATTCGCAGAGACATCTCGGCGGCACTCGGAAACCGAGCGGCCGAAATACTCTAGAGTTTCCACAAGACGACGTTCGTCGATCTCTTGATGTCCAGGAGTCTCTATGTGTCTTCGAATCTGTAGCGCGTTCTATGTCTACTCACATGTATCCACATATACATGTAGTAAGCACGTTTGGTGTACATACACTCGTGCGTCCCCCAAGGGTCTCAACCAGGTTTGCGTACAAAAGCAGTATTTATATGTGCATGCATGCATAGGCGCCGGCTTGACACTTTGACATAAGGGCACAATGTCTGCATGCGTGTTTTGGATCTTCTCTTGCAGAGGATACGTTTTCTGGCTTTTTGAACATCATCCAGAATCCAGAGGACCCGCGGTCCACTCTGGCTGCCGTCCCCAAGCAGGTGCGCGAGATGTGGACGAAGCGCTCCGGGGCCGCGCGGGGGACCAGCGACGCTGCAGAGAGCTCCCCCGCTTCAGAGGAGTGAAAGGCAACGCGCCTCTGAAACTTTCCCAATCGAGGTCTTTTCTGTGATCCGCCCCCACCAAAATACCCGTGAAGGGGGACGCGTGTCTCTGTCAAGAGTTTCACTGAAACAAACCCGATGTCCAGGCCCTCTAGATCTCTGCGATCTCGCCTATACAGTCTTTCCTCGACGCCTGTATTTATGCTAGTATTCATATATATACATACACGTAATTATATAGGTAGATAGATATTGTAGTATCGCCAAGCAGTCGGATGTTCTTTGGGTTCCTTTTGATACATTCTCGGAGCGTCTTCGGTTTCGAAGGCGTCTTTTTGCGAATCAGTTTTGGCGGCCTCTGCTCAGGTTTGTCGCCATGCGTGAACCATGAGTCGCCTTCGTGCGGCATCGGTGTGCGTGTGGTGTCGACTGTCAAGCGGGAGACTCTCAGCGTTCTCACTTCACTAGTCTAGGATGCCTGCTGAACGCAATGACGCTGCACGTTTTTCTCGACGCCTTGACTCGCCCACTGCACTGGTACGTGTGCGTCAGGCGAACCTTATTGATGTCTTCGTGTAACTCATCTTCTTCGGAATTGTCTCTCGAAACTCTCTCTTTGTCGCGTGTCGATCAGCGTTGTTGGTCGTTGACTCCGTGTAAAGACTAACGAGCTTGCATGTGCGCCTTTTTTGAACACTTGCTCGAATCGGTTCGGATACCAACTTTTTCCCAAGAGGGGAAGGTTTTTGCTCGCGAGCGTTTCCACGCTGTGGCGTGGTCTCGTCGCGTCGTCGGGAAACGATGCCTTTTAAAAAGAAAGACCGGGAAAAACATCCGAGTTATTTCGGCACCAAACCTGCACACATCCGCCGAGAGACCCTCAATCAAGAGACCCGTTTGACATTGCTTCCCTGACACACGCTCCTAGAGACTGTAAACGTATGGGCGGCTCTGCCCGTTTGTTCCGCAGACAAGGAGCGACGCGGCACACGAAGCCTCATACCCCACTGTCTTCCAGAATATATCCTTCCGTCTTTCACCTCCACAAAGCGAAGGCTCTTCTGGCGACTGCAGCGTGCGCGTGCCGGACAAGTCGCGTTTCCGCGCGATGGACACGGGAAAGCTCAAAGTTGAGGGTTTTTGTATCATGCGTCATTAGCATCCTTCCACAGCGACTCTGTTCTAGCTGGTATGTTTCGCCGCCAGTGTATACGAGAGATCAAGTTTGCTAACTCGCGTGCGCGTGTATCTGCAGCCATAGCGTCCCCTTATCTTGACTGGGCGTGAGCCCGAAGGTCGGTTGTGCCTTGGCGAGGGGGGTGGCGTCAGAGATAAAAAACTCGAGATTTAGCAATCACCTCGAGCTACACGCCCTAGGAAGGCAGTGGCTACAGTAGGTTGCCGCAGGGATTTCTCAAGAATGCGAATCTCGTTTGCACGCCTACACGGCGAGCACAGATCCTCTACATGGTGTCGTGAGGCTGGGTCACTTGCATATGCGGGCTCCTGAACATCACAATGTACCTTGCCGGAATGGTGTTATCTAGCATATTTGGTGGTGTTAAAACTAGTACCAAATCCGCTTGCGATTTAGATTTGTGTCATCCCTTATTAATCTCGGGTTCGTATCTGACCTACGGGCACTCGAACTTCCGGCGCGGTGGTAGGCGGAAGCACCCGCTAGCGGTGACGCTCAGAGGTCGGGTGGAGAGGAGCCCGCTTACTGGCGGCAGGAAGACTACCAACGTGAATCGCGTGATACGTGTGACTCGAATCAGCAAAATGGGACGCCGAAGTGAGAGTCGACCGCCCAGCCGTCGGGCTTCTGAAAAACTCGTTTACAGAGTCGAAGAACCGTTGATCGGATCCTCGTCTCGCCCTTCGAACCAGCGCCTCAGTTGCCACTCGTCGCCCCCACGGCGAGCGTTTTGCGCTGCTTCCTGTCGATTGCGCGGCTGATGCGGCGAACCCCCCCCCCCCCCCCCCGAAGGACCACCAACTGGAAAACGCGAAGAAACCGCCACACGAAGCCACAAGAGAGCGGTGAAGACAGCACACCCACCGAGCCGACGAGAGACAAGATAATCGCTTGAAAACAAGAAAACAGAAGACAGAGGGGACAGCCCAGCAAGCGAGCGGGAGTCGGAGACGAACGGAGAGGAATGAGGAGAGACAGAGGGCGAAAAGGCGGAAACGAGCAGCAACAGAGAGAGCCGAAACAGAGGGAAACGTCGGCCGAAAAAACAAAAGGGAAAACAGAGAGGCGCACCTGAGAAGGACAAGAGGCTTGCTTGGTCTAGTTCTTCCCCTCTCATGGTCTGTCTCAGTCTTCTTCTTCCCCTTCTTCTTTCTCGTCTTGCACTTGTCTGCCTTCTCGCGCCCCACGATACCCCAAATGCCCTCGGGCACCTGCTGCGCCATCGCCGCTTCCCGGTTCGATTCCCGCAAGAATGGGCCCGTCGGCCTCTCCTCTCTCGCCTCCACTCCCGTCAGAAACCTGGCCTTCCTCTTCCTCTTCGTCCGCGTCGGCTCCTCCCCCCAAACCGCCCCTCGCGGCGCCCGCGGCGACGCAGCCGTGGTAGCCGACGTGGTGAGTTTCTGGTTGGAAGGCGTTCCCGGTCGCCGTCCCGTATAAGGGCGTTCTCTCCTTCGCGAGTTCGTTCTCCATCGCCGCGCTGTCTGGGCCCCTCGCCTCGCCCCCTCTGCCCGCTCGCAACGGAAAGGAAGGCGGGAGGTAGCCGGAGTGTCGCCTCGGGTCGGCACTGTGCGGGTGTCCCTCGACAGGGAGAGAAAAGAAAGAGCAAGGAGCCGGCGGGATGTGGGGCTGAGGGTTCCGCCCTTGGCCTCGATGGCTGTCCGGTGGAGGCATCGGAGGCGGCGGGGGAATCGCGCCTCCATTGTCGCTGGTGGGTTGGCCCCTGACGGGAAGGCCCGCCGGCATGCGCATGCGGGGTTGGCCTCGTACTGTCTGGGAACTCTTGCCTCCCTCTGCGGGGGGATTCGGCGCCCCGCCGGGACGCGACCAGAAAGGCGCTCTGACCATGTTGCCGCCGCCAAAGTGTCCGGGCTCTCGCCCCTCGCCTGCCGCCCGATTCTCGCCTTCGCGGGGAAGAAACCCAGGCGATCTCTGCTGGCCGTAGCCCTTGGGGCGAGGGCCCACCGCTTTCCGCTTCGCGTACCCCGCTCCCGACGGCGCCCCACAGCCCGTCTCCGCGGAGACTGGGTCCCCGGGCCTACCGGCCCGTTGGGCTCTATCGCCCCACCGCGCCGTGCTGCCCTCGCGGTCGGAAGGGAACGCAGGTCCCGGCGCCTGGCGAGGGTTGAAGCGCGACGAAGGGAAAGCGGCCAGTGAGAAGGGCGGAAAGTCTGGAGGCGGAGGAGGCTGCGGCTGAGGGAGCTGTGCCCGGTGTGCCTGGGACGTGTGGCGAGGGCACAGAGAGGGATTGGAAGACGCGACTTCGCTCGGGCCTGGACTCACACTCGCTGAAGCCTCTTGACCTTTCTGAGGCGGCGACGAAGGCTGCAGAAGCCACGGATCGATCTCCTCAAGACCGGGACGACTGTCCTTCTTCCCCAACCCGCCCTCGTCTTCCGCACCAGTCTGGATCGCCCCCGAAGGCCCGCGCGCTTTACCCCGCGTCGCGAGCGAGGCAGCCCGCTCCGCCTGGATGCTTTCTTCCTCCAAGGTCTCCAGCAGTCTGGCTTTCTTCCTGGGAATTCGAGGCGTGCTGGAGTCGAGCAGTGGGGGCGCACTCGAGGGAGGGCCCGCCCTCTCGTCTCCTCGGCGTGAGACAGCGCCGTCGACAGACGCGGAGAGCTTCTCTCGTTTTCGGGAGTCGACAGCTGAGGCATCCAGCGACTTCACCCTCTTCTTGTCTTCGCCGCGTGACCGCTTCGCCCCGAGAGACGCCGAGGGCCCACAAGACGAGAGACGACTGCTCGAGGGCGACGGAGACGCAGGATCTAGGAGCGCCTGAGGGGCGTGGGAGGACGGCGCGGGAGCGAGCGGCTCGAGGCGTCCTGCTCTCTGTCTTGACTTCCGTTTCGGCTTGACCTCGTCGTATTCCTCGTCTGCCTCTTCCGGACGAAAATCGCACTCCGACGCCGCGTTTCCACCGGGTTTCATCGCTCGCCGTCCGCCTCTTCCTGACTTCCTCCTGTCTTCCACCTCTCCCCCGTCGGAGTCTGCAGACATCTGCCGTTGCTTCTTCCCCTTCTCGTCCTTCTTCATTTCTCGCACTCTCTCCATATCGCCCTCTCCCTTCTCTTCAGTCTTCACCGTCCCCGTCTCCTGCCCATCAAATCGCATCTCGCAGGGGACCCCGCGAGAGACGGCGCGTCGCACGCCGGACGCATCTTCGTCGGCACGCACGACCTCCCCGTCTCGTTCTCCGCGACCTTCCACACCCTTTACTTCCCCCGGAAACAACTGAGCAAGACGCTGTCCCTGCTCGGCGTCGCCCTCCTCAAGATGATCTTTCTCCCGCTTCACTTCATCCATGCCCAAACCCATATTCTGGACCAGTCCGAGTGGCCGCCTTGAAGCTGCAGACAGCGTCTCCGACTCAAGTTCGCCACGCGCAACTTCTCGTCCCTCGCGGCGCTTCGGGTCATCTCCATCTCGAAGTGCACGCCCCCTAGCCGGAGTCGACGCCTCCCCGCGAATGATGGCGGAAGCTTTTCTCTCTTCCTTCGGCAGAGAAGGCGTGTCCACGACGAACGACGCTGATGGCAAAAGAGTCGCGAGGCTTGTAGCGAGTTCGGGCCTCTTCTTCCGGTTGCGTGCCTCGTCGTCTCCACCTTCGTCCCGTTCTCCGCTGTGCAGCAACCCTGGCTGGAAGACGGTCTCCGCCTCATCGAAAGGCGCTGGAAAGGCAGAGCTCCACTCTCTCATTTGCTGCAGATACTGTTCCTGTCGAACTCTCAAGAAAATCGGCAGATTCAGCGGAGAAATCCCCCCTTGCCATACCCCTAGGAGTCTCTCGCCGCCCTCGCCACCCCACACCTCGTCGCATGCTTGCCCTCGCCGCCCGCGTCCTCTCTCGACCGCGGTCGCGGAGCCCGAAAGCGCGCTCTCCGCTTCGACCGGCGGAGAGCGATTCTCAGGCCCCGCGGAGGAGGAAGAGGACGCGATTCGGTCCACGTGCTCGAGATTGAAATCGCCGCCTATCCGCATGCCCGCGTCGAGCCGCAGCGCCTGGTGAACATGCAGAGCCGCCTCCAGAGAGCAGAAGAGCCTCTGGAGCGCCTCAAGACGCTGCACAGGGTTCAGGGATGGCAGGCCGGGGGGTTTCCCCGCCGTGCTCTGAGGAAAGGGCGAACTGTCGATTGCCAGGATGTGCTCGAAGAAGGTTGCCAGCGTTCGGGACGCACCGAGACACGCAGGGATCCCCCGAGAAAACGAGACAGCTGAAGGCGGCCGGGCGCACGCGCGAGGGCCTCCTTTCATGCGGCCTTCTGCACAGGCAGCCAGAACAGCTTGGAGAGCCGCCGCCTCTTCACTCGGCGAAAACCCCGACCGCAAAGACGGCGACCAGTGCACTCCCGCCCACGAGGCAGGAGCAGAAGAACACAAAGAGGAAGAGGAAGAAGAGGAAGACGAGGGCGGAAGCGAGAGAGGGAGAAGATGCGACGACGCACTCTCTGCGCTGGGCGCCTCTTCTCGGTTTGCAGAGTCTGGAGGAAGCGCGGGGCGGAGCTGCGGCGTCGACGCAGTTGAACTCGATTCCGGCAGCGAAAAGGACGCGTTATAGATGTCCGCGGGAATAAGGGAACACCACTCTGCAGGGTTCACCGTTGAGTCTACAGAACCCCTGCGAGAGCTGTCTCTTGCTCCCCGGCGCGCGGCCAAATCGTCGGCCTCTGGCCGAGACCAGCTCTGGCCAGAGCCGCGCTCCCCGTGGCTTCTATCGAGCAAAGTCGCTGGAACTCCGCCTAGCAAAGAAGTGTCTCCAATCGGGTGACTGCCTTCCTTCTCAGCGGCAGAACCCGCGGAAACGACGGGAGCGAGAGGAGCCCGCAAGGCGTCCTGGCTCGAGACACCCGGAGGCAACACGTTTCCTTCTTCTCTCGTCTCTTCTCCACCTTCTTTGTCTCTTCGGCAAGGAGCCCGGCGAGCGGCTGGACCGAAGGACGCGGGGCAACCGGCGACGAGGCGCTCGCGCGCGTCCTCAGACCCCTCACCCTCGTGGACGAGACTTGTGAGACCCGGAAAATCCCCCCCTCTCGCCTCCTCAAACTGTGCCTGGACACCTGCGCTGTCTAGAGGCTGAGCCTGAGGAAAAGAGACGCCACCTGACAAGTCAACGACGGGATTTGAAGACGGGGCCGAGCTTTTTCCTTTTGCCGCTCTTCCTCGCGGTTTGCTCTCTCCGTCGCCCCGTTTCCTCCCTCTCCCGCCTCCTCTCAACGAGCGGCCGCCGTCTCGCCTTCCGTCTTCGCCCTCGCGCCCTGGCAAACGTTCCGCCTGCTTCGCCCCAAGGCCCTCCTGCGTGCTGTTCTCTTCGCCGCGCGTCGTCTCCGGGAAAAAGAGACCAGGCCCCATCTCAGCGCAGGCATCGGGACGCAGCGAAGGCTCCAAAAACCCAAAGGAAGCGTGAGAAGGACGAGAAGAAAGAGAAGAAACCCCGTCTCGTTCTCGACTGACCCCAGTCAGAGTCGAAGTCGCCTCGTGCATCGCTGCGAACGCCGCTGCTCGCTGCCTCTGTTGAAGCAGTCGCTGTTGCTGGAGAGAAGAAGAGACAGAGCATCCAGGAAGGGAGAGGGAACTTCCGGAGCTGCCGTCGCCGCCCCACCCCGCTCCGGCGTCTCCCCCGCCGCCGGGGAACGCGCAGACGGACGAACCGTTCGGAGCGCCGGCGTGCGTTTGAGCGTTGGGGAAGAAGGGGAAGCCTCGAGTCGCGCGGTGTGTGAAGCCGAGGCCCTCGACTGAGATCGGAAGGCCGTCTCTGCATGCGTGGCTGGGATGTTCCCGCAGGGGCATGAGGTGACTGTTTGCCCCGCTGGGGGGACCTGCACGGGCACGCTGGGCCTCTGGGGGCGCGGCAGAGAGCGCGTCTCGGTGGCTAGGGTCTCCATCTCCGAAAGGAAACGGAGACAGCAGGGACTGCTGGGCGAACTGCGGAGCGAAAGGGCCCCACGCCTCTCTGTCGATGGCAGGGTTGAGGCCCGCAAACCCCGCCAAGTGGGCGGTCGACTGCGGGGCGCCTGACGGAGTGCGATCCGGCCCCTGAAGAGTGCCCGTTAGATCCATAGAAGTCTCACGGCACACGTCGCGAGAAAGCGAAGCATCGGCGCAGAAAAGGCGAAGACAGCCGCCTTGGTGAGACACTCTGAGAAAACGACGGAAAGCGCGGTCGCGCGGGAAAGGGGGGCGAGAGGACAGGACAGGGACGACCGTGAATACGTTTGACAAGCACAAAGGCACTAGAAGAAGGGCGTGACAGAAGAAGGACTGTGCGACGGATGGAGGTTGCTCAACAAGAGGGCCAACGGACCTCGACAGAGGGAGGGGGGTGGGGGGGATCTGGCTTTGCCTCGCTTCAATCGGAAGGGGATCCTTCGGCTTCCGTGTCCCTTCGGCGACGGTGCTGCCGGCGTCTCCTTTTTCTGGAGACTCAGCGGGAGAAATGGCGAGGAAAGACAGAGAGAGCACAAGAGAGTGCGCCTAACTGCAGTGGTGTCGCGTCGAGAGCACAAGTTCAGTTCTGGAGATGCGGGACGCTGAGTGAGAGAGGAAAAGTGAGGAGAGGAAAACGAACGAAGGAACGGAAGAAGCCATGCGGGGGAAAAGGACGACAATAGAAGAGAAGGACAACATCGGAAGAGGAAGACGACAAAAGGAAGGAAAAGGGAGGGCTTTGGTGTGGATGGAGGCCAACGGGAGACAAACGTGGCAACAGGAGAGGAGGGTGAGGCGTTTTGCGCGTGTCCGAAGAACGAACGGGAAGGCAGAAAAGAGTGAATCGACTGGTTTTGTCTCTTTGGTGATGAAGAGATGGGCAGGGACGAGGGCTGAGGCTTCTGGTCACCTCTCCAGTGGGAGTCGCGGTCGCTCCCCCGTCGGGGGAGGCCGCGCGGGAGACAGCTGAAAGACGAGGCGGAAAGGAATCGCAGTTAGGCACACACAGTCCTATATAAGAGTACTTATTTCACCGGTGACGAAAGAAGAAAAGATGAAGAAGTGGAGGAATCGGGTGCAAGAGGAGAGAAGAACGTCACAGTGGCAGAAAGCAGCGGAGAATCTCGAACTCAGAGAGGCCGCGGAGCCGCCGAGTGGCGGAGGAACGGCAGAACAAGACGGGGAGAAGAGAAAGAGGCTGTCGCGAGTCAAAAAAGGGAGAATCTCCGGCCTTCAAAAAATGCTTTGAGTTGTTCTTGAAAGGAAAGGGAAAAGGGAAAGTTCAAGCGACGCACAAAAGAGTCTATAAGCGGCGTTTTCTCGAAAACGCGCGCAACGCCGCCGCGCGAGACTTGGTACGCTGTGAAAAAACGTGCGCGAAAAGAGCGGTTTGCGCACGAGACAGGACACAGGGGAATGAGGCACGGAATTCTCAGGAGGTCTTTGTTCCGTCGCCGGCGCTGCCTTTTTCCTTGATTCTTCTCTGTCGTCCACGACATGAACTTACGAAAGGACAGCCGAGTATCCGTGTTGAGGCACATGCAAAGCGTTCGGTTACACATCGCTTTTTCTCTCGCGGGTAGAATACGCGTGATAACAGTAGTCCATATATTCCGCCTAGAGCATAGCCCATGTGGATAACCTAATGTCTTCGGAACCTGAAATCCGACACTTTCGCTGTCTTTAGCGGGCCAGTGGGGTGGTGGTGGACATATTTGCCAAGAAGAAAGCCGACAAAACTCTTTTCCCAGTGTTTTCTCGGGGGGTGGGTGCCTTGTGGCAAGAAATGACAACTTGCTCCAGGCAGTGATGAGCTTGGTGGATCAGTGGAAAGCGAAAGTTTACTCCATTTACAAAAGAGTTTACCGCCAAAGATGTGCCGGCCTTTTAGAAACGTAACGTCTCCCACATGAGGGGTGATCCCGCCACTCGCTCGACGAGGCGCCGCGATCAGGACACGCACACAAATCTACACCTGTCCTCACTTTCTGCCTTTCTCCCCGTTCCGCCACACAACTCTCGACTCTGTGTTGCGTCGCGAATGCTGGCCGCATCCTTCTCTGTAGAAGTCTCACGAAACTTTCTGCAACGCTCTGGGGTCACTCTGTCCCCTTGTTGCCGAATATCGTCAGGCGCTCGTATCCGGGAGGATCGCGGAAGCCCGAGAGGGGGAACGAGGCTGCAAAGCAACGATGTATCCATTCCCTCGAGTGAGTCCGCTTCTCTCTCCAGAACTCTTTTTCTGGCCTGTAGGCGACTGAGCCGTGACACGCCGCTGGCAACGAGACACAAACTCTTGCGATGCTGCAGAGTGGAAGACACGCGTTTGACAGCTTTGTGAAGAGGCTGTTTTTTTAGAGAAATGCCGCCGCTGTCAGAAAGGGGAGGCCTCCTGCTTTTCCCAGAAACGCTAGGTGCTGCACACCGCCGGCTTTGCCTTCCGCCCTTTCCCCGTGCGTTTTTGTTTCTCACTTCTCGTGGAAGAAACGACGTTGCTCAGCTTTTTAAAGAGTCGTCGTGGACATCTTTCTTCCGAGAGCCGTCTTGAGGGTTACATGAAACGTACCCTTTCCGTAGGATAGACCCCTTTCGCACATCTACAACGCTGCAGAGATGTGAATTTCGTGGAAAGTACTGTCACCCTTTTCGATCGACAGGAGCCTCTCGAAAAAACACAAATCCAATGCAGCAGCGGTGAGACAGGAGAGCTTCGTTTGCTTTCCTGGGGGGTTGGCGGATGTACACACCAAGAACCCAAGAAAGCATAGCGTGCGTTTGCAGAACGACGTTTCACCACACTTTCCAGCCTTTCTACGCTGAATCTGTTCATGAGGTTTGCGAAATGTCGATGCAGGCAACGTGCATCTTTGCGTCTGGAGTGCTGCTGCGGGGTAGAATCACGCACTGAGCACCAAGATCCACAACGAGTCAAGAGGAACGGCGCTTTCATGCGTATGCACGTGCCACGCTTTGTTTTGGGCGCGGCGACAGCAAAGTTTGTAGCGTGGCGTTCCACGCACTCTTCCAGGAACCGAGCCTGCAAAGGAAGCCTCTCGGCTCGGAGGCTTTTGAGCCCAGCTGCGACGGCACGGTTGAAAAATAAACTTGCACTTTAAAAGAGGCGAGCGCCACTCCCGACGGAAAGAGCTGACGCCCTTTAATTTTTGCGTCGAAATCCGCTTTCACGTTTCATTTGTACTTTTTCTAAGGGGTGGTTGTTCCCGAATTGCTTGCGGGGGCCTCGTGTTTGCGAGCGTGTCTATATCAGCTGCGCTGCTGCGTCTGTTTTTTGACTGTGTATTCGTGTTGCACACTTTTCTCTGCTCTCCTCCACTTTGTGCTTCTCGCTTCACACTTCTGCATTCTCCTCAGTTTTCCCTTTTCTCACCCCCCTAGGGGGAAGCAAGCGTCCGAACCTCGTCCGAACTCACGTGGCAAGACGAGATGTCCTGTCGCAAAGCGCGCCGACAGCGAAGAAAATGTGTTCACCGCACGGTAAAGCGAACGGAGAGGGGACTGGGGCGAAGAGCTCTCGCGTCTTGGTCGTTTCATGTTTAAATTTTCAAGGAGAGACGAGAGGACGCGCCTCAAGTTGACGGGATACTTGAAGTCCCCTGCTCCTTGAACTCGAGCCCCTGGACGGTGTCTCGTCGCGAAGGCGCCACAGTTGGGAGAACGCAAAGGCGGCGAGTAGCAACGCTGTCGTCCGTTAATGCAACTGCTGGTTCCGCAAGTCAAAGTTTTGCACGATTTGCTTCTTTTATGCGTGAAAAGACGACCCAACTAGGTTTTCCGCCTTCTGAGGTCCCAGCGGTGAAAAAAAACGAGATTTTTTTACAAACATAATACAGGACTTATCTGTTGCTCGATTGTTTTTGCGTTTGCTTGCAAGGCAGCGAGATCCACACACAGACCGAAGCACTCCAGAGGCGACGTGTCTTTTCACAGAGCGACACTCCAGCGAAAACTGGCAAGTCCAGGACTTTTCCTTCTCTCCTTGCTATTTTTGGTTCTTTCTCGTCAGTCTCGCTGTTTCCCGTCCTCTGTCGTGTTGAATCGTGTTTCTGCCTGTACGTACACCTGAGAGCTTCCGCGCAAAAAAGACCGCCTGCCGCGGTTCACAACGCATCTCATTTTCCTCAGTTTCGGTGTTTGATCTCCGACTGAAAGCGTATCACCGGTGGTGTGTAGTCGACGCATATTTTTCTGTCTTTCCAGGTCGTTTTGCATCCCGAGGCTTTGCTGGTGTAACAAGTAGCACCGTGCCGGCGAGCTGGATGCCCTGGCAGAAGGTTGTCGCATTGTCAGGTTGTCTTTTTTCGGTTTCGGCTCGTTTCCTCTCTCGTCTCTGAGGACTCAGACCCTCTCTTTCTTCCTCGCTGAGCGCGCCTCTCTTCCCTCCAAGAACTCCTGTTCTCCACGATCGAATCCGACGAAAATGTAGCAACTCCGCGCCCCCCTTAACTCTCCTGCCTCTGTCGGTGTTGATCCTGTGTCTGTGGTGTACGAAGGGCACTTCTGTCAGCGGTTGTCTTCCCGCCTCTGTCGCTGTTTCCTTCTCACCTCAAACCGCCTTTTTGTAGATAGCTCTCCCACCAAACAAGATGCGGTCTTCTTTTGCCTAGAGCAATTTTCTGTTTTTGTCGTAAGCTGCCGTTCACAGGTCTTCCGTCAGTTCTTCCGTTTCTCTTTCCTGTTCTCTCGTCTTTTCCCTGTTCCTTCGTTTTTTCCCTGTCCTTCTTCTCTTTTCTTTTTGCCGGTGCCCATGAGTCGATCAACTTCGTCCGGCGACGCAGCTGCGCGTTCGGCTCTCGGGGCGTCGCCGTCGGGCAGCGAGGTCGATCGGCTTCCTTTTCTCCCGTCTTCTTTTTCGCCGTATTCGGTTCTCCGAGAGCCTGCTCGTGGCGTACTCAACGCAGCTCGACTCGCACCTTTCCCCTCGCACAAGAGCACCTCTTCTCTGTCCCGTCTGCGTCCACGGCTCGCCTCTCCATCAGCTGCGCGTCAGGCAGCTGTCGACCTCCCTTCTTCCTCTGCTGCCTCTTCGGCCTCCTCTGCCGCCCCTTCCTCTCCGTATTTCGCGGGATGTGTGCCTCGTGTGCACGAGACTTCTTCGCAGGACCAGTTTCCAATCGGGACCGGTAACGCGGACTGTCCTCGTCGAACCCAGAGCACTGCACAGCCATCTGTTCCTTCCGAATGCGATCCTTGGCGCAACTCTTCTCACTTCCCACCTCAAGTCGTCCAAAATTGTCTCCTGCCTCTTTCGTCCTCATCGTCTCCGTCTCCTTATCCGTCATCTTCTGTCGCCTCTTTGTCCCAGTCCAGAGGCCATGCTGTTCAGCATGTCGCCGCGCAGGCAAGCAGCAGGGAGTCAGAGCCTGAGTCGGCTGTACGGACAGTTGGCGTGCGTCGTGTCTCTTCTCGCTGTGGCCTTGCGACCCAGACCGGAGCGAGCGACAGCTCGGAGAGTGGCGAGTCTCCTCTCCTCGGAAATGCATGCGACGCGTTCGCCTTTTCGATGTCAAGGAAGGAAGAAGCTCGCCACTCGCGCCTCGGCCCGCCAGTGCCGAGCTCGTGTCAGTTCCCTGATGCTGGAACCCCGCCAATCTCTCACGCGAGACGCACAGACATTCCTCCAGCTTCCTCCGTCACCTTTGCGTATTCGGAGTCTCATCCTCATGTCGCCTGGCTCTTCTCGACGCCTGCGCCTTCTTCTCTTCCCGCCCGTTCGTCCTTTGCTATCGGTCCCTCGTCGCACTCTCCTTTCCTGCCTCGGGGCTTCGGCCAGTCCCCACAGACCGACGAAATCGCTCCGACCGTCCGGTACAGCGTCGCCACTGCGGTAGCTGAGGCGGAATGCGAACAGAAGAATCATCGCGACTTTGAACGAGAGTGCGACGCAGCCCACGACACATGTCCTCGATTCCACGTTTCGACAGATACCAAAACGACGTCGTTCCCGACCGCTTCTGCCTCGCCTTCCTTCTCTCCCGTCTCGACCTTCTCCTTTCCGTCTTCTCTCTCCCATGCTGCGTTCGTCTCGTCGGCGTGGGGGCTGCGAGAAGAGCTGCAAGGCGACGTGGGCGCATACCAACAGACGCGCGACACCGGAGAGAAAGGGCCAGGAGGCAGCGGTTTCCTCGACACCGAAGAGGCAACAGTTTGCCGCGGTCGAAGGCCCAGCACCTGCGAGGCTGTCTGTACACCCGCGAGGGAAGTACACCTCGTCGAAGACACCTCAGGTTCTCCGCCTGCCGTCAAATTGCGCAGAAGCGCTCGCCTTCAGGAGCTCTACGCGAAAACCAAACGTGAACGGAGCAGTCCTGACGACTGGCTTGCGCGTCCTCCGTCCTCTGCGTTGCCTCTTTATGCGAATGCTGATGTGTCGCCGGCCGTCTCCTGCCCTCAGAAAACACCTCTTGATCAGCCGAGCCTTTCACGAAAGCGCCCGTCTTTGGAGCGAGAGCCTCGCCTGAGGGCTGCACAGTGTCGACCTTCTTCGCCGCCACCATCTTTACCGGAGAAAGGCCCGAGACTAAAGCTAGGAGGAGGTGTTGTCGCCCCTGGCTTGGATCAGGCGCGGGCTGGTGTGGAGGAGGCTTCATCCGCTGCGGCGAGGCGGACGGTCTTGATGCATTGTGGGGTTGAAGCAGGCGGAAGAAGACCTGACGGGGAGGAGGCAGGGAAACGATCGGCAGAGAGCGAGGGAGCGCAGCCTTCCCGGGCGGACGGCGCCGCCTGTCTGTTTAGCCCGGAAGACCCGACCCTCGACGACCGGATAGATACAGAAGAGCGAAAGAGAGAAGGAAGAGGAGTCCGGAGCTCGAACGCGTTCACGGTCCGGCGAGACGAAAGAGTCGTAGATATCGTGACCGATTGTTCGCCAGAGACGCACGGACGCCTAAGAGGGCACAGGCACGAGCTATTGCATGCACTCGCGGCGGGAAAGGCCAACGCGAGCGAGACAGCGACTGCCTTTGCTTCCTCTTTCACTTCTTTGTTCCCTGGGTCTGGCGGGAAAACACGCGCCGTATCGGCCCAGAGGCGCGTGTCCCTGGGGCCTCTCCGAGACGAACAAGGCCAGGAAACAGTTCGGCGACATGGGGAAAAGGAGGCGATAGAGACGATCCGTTCACCTCTCTTTGTGACGTCTGTTGACGACGTCTTTCGAACGAAAGGTGATATCCCCGCTTCGCTCTCTGCGGGGCGTAATGAAGGCCAGACTGTTTCCTTTGCGGGCTCGAAGGGACAGGGCGAGGCAGGGCCCGCCGGGAGAGAGCCGGCGGCGGCCCCGTCGACTTGTGTGTCTCTCGTCAGTCACGCGTTCTCGTCGCGAAGTCTCAAACTGCGAGAGGAGACACGCGTTCCGGCCTCGCGAGCTTCTTCGCCTTCCTCTTCTTGCCATGTCGGGTGCACGCCCGCAGCTGATGGCGGATTCTCTGGCGAGGGCCCTCACCGTGGACTTTCTCGCCTGTCTTCCACGTCTTCGCGCCTTCTCGCTTCCGGCTCTTTCGTTCCCGGCTCGTCTGCCTGGTCCCCCTGCGGGTTCCCCGCCTATCCGGCTTCCCCCTCGTTCCACCAAACGCTGAGGCAGCCGGCGCGGCGGCAAGAAGGAAGAGACGACGGGAACTGCGACCTCGAAAGAAGACGGGTGTCCAGAGGCGAGGAATGTCCCGAGGCGGCGAGCGGACACGTTCGGCGAGAGTTGTGCGAGTTGGCCGTGCCTGGAACGGAGACGCGGGGCCGCAGAGAAAAAGAGGCGAAGGAAATGAACTTTCTGCGGCGCACCGTCCTGGGAATCGTCCTCTTTTGCCTCCTTCGCAGGGTGCGTGGAAACGCCAAGGAACCGAGAACAAAAGCAACCAAACACACTGGAAAGGGCATCGCGAACGTCTTCAGACACGCAAGAGGCCTCAGTCTGGCTTTCGAGAGATCTACGCATACATGGATCTGCACACACACACACACGTATTCATACATGTACAAATATAGGTATATAGACGTTTTGTGTTCTGCCTGCCCCAACCCTGTGAGTGTGTCTCTACATGCGTTTCCAAGTGAGCATCTGCGAGTTCCTTCTGCCGCGTTGTTTCCAGTTTTCGCGTATCGCCATGTTCGCTTTGGTTGTGCACCTACCGTCTCTTTCTGTGTCACTGTCTGTTGCTTGCCGCAGCTTCTCTTGGCCTGGCTTTGGCCATCGGGGCATGGCCCGCCCCCCGATGCCTTCTCTCTCAGCTCGCCCGACGAGGGCGACGCGCGTTTTCGAAGGCTCATGGAGACGTTGGCGGCGGAGTTTCCGCAGCACCGGCATCGGTTCCTGCCAGAAACGTCGTCTTATTCCGCGCATGCGTTTTCGCCCTTGGCTGTCGCCGGGCCAGGAACGACGCAGGGTTCGGGTTCGTGGATCTCGCTTCTGAGCAGCCTTCTTTCGCGTTTCTCTTCTCGCGGGCACTCTCTGCGTCTGTCGCTCTTTAACGAATTCACGCGAGAGGAGAGAAGAGAAGAACGACGTCCTCTGTACTCAGAAGATGCGCCCTACCTAATCGAGACGGCCGACTTGGAGTCGACAAAAGCGGAGAGTGCCTCCGTCACTTCGTTCTTCTCCAGAATCGTCAGTGCGCTTTGGAGGCCGCCCTACGGCTTCTCTCCCGCTATCTCTGCGAGTCTGCCTCTCCCTATCCCGTCGCGCGGCGACGCCGCGACGCGACTGGAGAAAGAGACCGAATCCCGAGAGACAGTGGAGCCGAACCACTCGCCTCACTACAAATCGTGGAAAGCGAGAAGCCCCAAAACGGTCCCCCTGGCTGCCGTCTTCTCGCTTCTTCTTTTCTTCCTTCGCAGCTGGTGAGACGCGAGTTCGGTCAGAAGCGAAATGGCGTCGAACCGATTCTAAATTTCTTCGCGGGTCAATCCTTGCATTCGACACCAATCGTCACTTTCAAAGGCGAATGTTCGCATACATAGAACTGTATACATGCATATATATATATATATATATGCATCTATAGAGAGAGGGATATTTATTTATCTAAGTGTCCATACGCAAAAATGTATAGATATATAAATACATCTGTTTAAATAAATGCAGATTCTTCAGCTATCGATGTATACATATATATATATATATATATATCTGTAGATGCACGGGTGTGTATCATGGTGCATGCGCGTATGTCATGTGTATCCGTGGCTGTTTTTCATGCGAATGTGCCCGTGCGATGAATCTCCCCGCACTTGCTTTTGTCTGTGCATCTGTTTCCCTGTGCGTGTTTCCATTTTTTTTCCTCTCATGTGATTTCCTGCTGAGTTTTGTTGTGCCGACGTGTGGGTTCAGGGGCGTGCTGCTGCGTATGGTCTTCACGTGGGTGATTGCTCCGCCCTTTGCGCTTCTTTTTCGGCTTCTTCTGTCTCTTCTCGTTCGGCTGTCTCTCTCCTTCTTCTTCGTCGCGGCGACCTTCCTCGGCGTCGGCTACTTTCTTCTGGTCCACCTTCGGGGCCTCTTCGCTGTCCCCCCCACAGGCAGGAGACATCCTGTCTCTCCGCCCTCGCCGTCGCACCGCGCGTCGTGTTCTCTCTCTTTCCTGTCGCATCCCTGGAGCTCCACGTCGATGTGCACCCGTCACGCAGGGGTTTTCTTCTCGGCGGTCTCTGGATCTGTGCCTGTGGGCGAACGGCGGGGAGGTCGATTCGTCCCGTCTGCCTTAGATGAACCCGCAGACGGTGGAGTCTCTGCGCCCTGTTCCCTTTCTTTCCTCGCTGCCTCAGCGCAGCTCTGCGCCTCTGCAGCTCGGCCGCTTCTCCCGGTGGTCTTCTCGCTCTTTTCGCGGGCCGTGCATGTCGTTGCGGAGACACAGAGACAAGGGACAACCGGCAGCCAGGGGAGCGAAGAAGAAAGAGAGAATGCGAGGGAAGAAGAAAGAGAGGATGAGGGGGAAGAAGAAAGAGAGGATGAGAGGGAAGAAGAGAGAGAGGGTGGGAGGGAAGGAAAGAGAGAGGGTGGGAGGGAAGGAAAGAGAGAGAATGAGAGGGAAAGAGGCAGGGGATATGGAGAGGTGGAATGGGCTGGAGAGGAGATGCGCAGAGAAGACACGGAGAGGACGTTGAGGAAGGAAAGAAACAGCTGGAGGTGGAGGGTGACACGCGAGGAAGATGTCTTCATGGAGGAAGAAGCGAGAGCAAGCACCCCGACGGAAATCCCGGGAAAAGTCAGAGAAGCGGAGATTGCGTAAGGAGAAAGAGACTGAAATCGAGATGCGACGCGTGACCACAAGACGCGGTGAAACGACGAATCACAAAGGAGAAGAAGGGTCCAACGCGTGTGTATGTGTGCATGTGGGGAGTGTGTCGGAATCGATTTTTAAAGACACAGATAGGAACTCCACTTAGGAAGGCAGAGGGGACACTCGGGGAGGCGAGACCTCGTGGATTCTCATACAGGCTCGGTGTCGTGTGAGCTCTGTCAGGAGTAGAACGTGGAGGAAACGCGCTCTTCAGATCAGGTAACAACTGTGCTGGGGTGGAGATGGAAAAGAAAGAAAGCGCTATAGCTCGGACACTTAGCCTCTCAAGCTTGCGCCTGGGGTAGCCAAGTGAAACTTGGCGAAAACGGAATCCGTTTCCGTTAGTGTCAGGTGTTCACCGTGTTCTCCTTGAGAGACCAACGGGGGGCGGAGCAGCAGCGCAGGAGTGGCGAGAAAATGTTTTTTCCTTTGTCAAGACATGAAGGCATCCATACGAAGAAAACACACGCAGAGAATGCCTGCGCGATCGAACTGATTGCAAGCTGAGGGAGGCTCGTTTTCGAGGTGAAGCGTCTTTTTCTTAGGGAAGCATTCAGACGAGAGAGCAATCCTTTTTTGTAAAGCACAGTGAAGGAACTTGTGAAGAAAAGTTCTGTGTTTTGCGCGAAAGAGAGATCGCGGAAGTGTGGGCTGTCGCTGTACAACATATATGAAAGAGACCCGACAGAAGAGAATGTGTGAGGAAGGTCCTCAGTTTTCTGTTTGGAATCGTGATGCATGGAACGACGGAGGCGCTTTCTCTCCGCTTCTGGCGACAAAAGACTCTCGTCGTGGAAGACACGGAGGTTGTGGCTCCCCCTTCGCCTAACGCGTATCGCAAACTTGTAGAGTTTGAAATATTCTTGATGGATCATTTGTACAGAGAAGAAAGGTCTGTTTTCCAGACCGCTTCCTCTAAACATGAAGCTTAGAGTTGGCGACGAGCGAAAGAGACTCTTTTCTCCTTTATCGAGGTTGCTGTATTTCACGTGTCTCCATCGCTTTTCCCTCCCCCTCTTCTATTGCATCGTCTCCCAAACTTCGCTTGCCTTCGCTCTTTCTGAAGCGTTCTCGTTTTGAGGCTTCGCTCTTCGACTCGCGCCCTCGCTTAGCACTCTGCTGCTCCCGCTTCTTCGTTCCCAAAAAACGCATGCAGGCAAACGCCAGATGACGGTGTCTTCAGGTCCCAATGCCCAAAACAAGGCCGCTGTCGTGACCCAGATTTTTATCACCGATTTTGCGCTAGGTTGTGGAGGGACAAAAAGCACACGTGCAAGCTCACCTAGACAAGGCGGAGCTTGAGACCTAAAGAAACGACCGGTTAAGATTCACCTAACGAAACAGGTTGCGAATACCCACCTAAAAAAGGAAGCGTGTGATACCACCTCAAAGAACGGCGGTGTTTAAAGCCCAGGGGGCAAGAGAAGCGCGCGAGTCGGCCGTGACAGCACAGAGAGAGCGATCCAAGAGGAACTAGCGATTACACGTATTTTTGCAGATCTGTAAAGACACAAATCTCTCATTGTGTGTTTCGTCTCGTGCGTGGAGGTGTCTTGATCTGGGTAGCCGTGTGAACGTCTCGGTTTTTGCGTTTTGGAAACCGTGGGCCACAGCTCCATCGCCGTGTTTCTTGTTCAAGTTTGCCGTGGTTCACAGGTTTCGGGACAGGGACTTTCCACAAAACTCAGTTGCCTTGCTGCACAGACTCACACGTCCGGCGAGGTGTTCTAGTGTGAGCTGGGTACTGCCCCGGTGCTCTGCATGCGAATTTCCTCCTCAGTTTCGTCTCTGGTGAGTGCCGCGGTCTCGCTGAACGCGGCCGCACGCAACGGAGTCTCGCGCAGAGGGGGAACTGCGCATTGGAAAAGAGACAAAGCGGCCAGAGAAATCCAGAGACTAGCGCGTCTCCTCTCTCTGGAAGCGTCGACGTCCGCGACAGCCAAAAATCTCGGTGGGCACTGACAGCTGCATGTGCGTGCGGGCTTCCAGTATAGTCGCCGATGCACAGATGTTCCCGCGTGACCCGCACTTGGAGTTTACCCGAGGGAGAGACAAAGAAGTCAAAGAACGAAAACGACACGTGCTCATTTTAGAACAAGTCGGAAAACGGAGAGAGGCAAGTCGCGCCGAGTCCTCGTTGAGGCAAACATCAAATGTCGTCGCCCGGGCCAGCGGGCCCCGTCATCCACAGAGTGATTGCGAACCGTTTGCGATGGCAAGGAAGCACTTGATGTGGCATGTCGCGACTCCTGCAAAAACGCAAGAACGGTTTGTGACGGGGATCGATTCGAAGCCGTGTGCTGCTTTGCCTCGCGCTCGCAGTCCCCGTTGCTCCGTGGGGACGGGCCTTTTCAGGGTCGTTTTTTCTCTTCTGGGATCGCTCTGGTTTCTTGCCTCTGCTTCGGCGGGTATCGCTGCTGGGTCTCTGGCTGCCTCGCTTCTTCCGCTTCCCTCTCTCTGGTCCCCGAGCCTGCGCTCCCTTCTCTTCTCTCTTACCTGAAAAGCACAAGAGTGTCGCCGACGGGGCTGATGTCGGTTAGAGGCTCCGCGTCCGGAGGCCCCGCCGCCGAGCCTTCCCGCAGCTGGACGTCCTTGCGCCGGCGCGGATACAGACGCAGAAACCCGCCGTCTTTCTCCTGGAGCAATGCACAGAGGGAAGACGGCAAAACGGACACGAGCGAGACTACAAAAGAGACGCGGCGCAGTAGGGACACTCGAGAGGGGGGAACGCGAGAGGAACGCGAGGCGAGAGCGAAAGGGGCGCGACAGAAACAGCCAGGGGAGAACGAGCACGGAGAGAAGAACCCTTTGAAAACACCAAAACCTGAAAGAGACACAGACTCGCGCGCAGACGAGAGGGGACATGCCTGCCAGTCTGGCGGGTTAGGGTAGTATATCGCTGTAACTTTTCGTCCGTTGTCGAGAGCGGGGTCATAGCCCGCGTCGATGTGCTTCTTGTAGTACGCCCCATCTGCGCGGAACATGGCCATTTGGAAGACCCACGAAACCTGCGACAGGCGACGGGGGAGAAGACACACTGAGCCGTTGCCGTGAAACGAGAAAGGAGCCGAAGACGAAACGCGCAGGCTCACGAATCGGGGACTCGCAGGACAGAAAAAATCCTGCGAGAGCCGACGACAGAACGCGAAAAGAAACAAACACTCGCTGCCAACGGGCCCAAGACTGGACAAACCGGTCGAACGAAACCGATCTAGACGAGGCGGCTTCTCTCGCTGGAAGGGCGATGAGAAGAGACGCCGAGGAGACGCCATGTGGGGGCGAGAGTCGAAGTGAACCGGAGACATGGGCGGGCGAATCAGAGACGAAACTGACACAGCAAGAGCAGCCAGGAGACGATTGCGGCTTACTTGCAGGCACAATGTGGCCTTTTTGTTCAGCTCGAACGGCAGCGCTTGCATGGCTTTGAAGAGCTGCCAGAGACCCTGGACGGCACGCGGGGGAGGACAAGGAGCGGAGACAATCGACAGCAGAGCTGTCGGCCCTCGTCTCTGGCCAAGGCGAGAAGGCCCGTGAGACACCGCGTGAGAAAAGGCGTTTCCAATGCACTTCGGACACCGCTCTAGTTATTATAACGCGCTTGAATGGTGTAACGCACACGAGAACGTGCGGGAATGAGACCTAGCGAAACGCGGCTCTGGAGGAAGAGTAAGCGAAGAAGAGAGAAAGGACGCCGAAGAGGAGGGAAGAGAGGCAGTAGAGGCGAAACCCCGCAAGACACTCTCCGGGCGATGAGTCGGCCGACACGAGAACAACGCCGAGACCGAGAAAAGGGGAAGGACCGGGGGGAAGGTTAGGACGAAGTGTAGTCGAGCAGGAACGGGGGGACGAATGCATGAGGAAGGTTGTTTACTGGAAATGTCGGGAACAGACGGCCGTTTAAAAACGGGAAGGCAAGGCGCAAGAAAAGGTCGAGAAAGTCTTTGCATGCAGTTCAAGGGCGGATGTGAGTTGGGAAGAGTTAGCATCGAAAGTAAATAACCGAGTATCAATGGAAGTGTACAAATGGGTACACGAACATGGTACGGTTGAAAGCAGATATGGACCAGACACCCCAGAGGTAGAAAACTACCTCTAACGCCAGTTAACCAGTCCTGATCCTAACCTGCTGGGTCTCCCGATCGAGGTCTGATGAACTCATCCAGCACATGTAGTCGGTGCGCAGTTCGTGCATCGTCTGCGAGAACTTTAGATAGAAACAAACAGCCGGAAGAGCAGAGATGAAAGACGAGGAGATGTGGAAACGGAGAACAGGACGAAGGGTCAAGGATACAGGAGATGGAAAGGGAGAAAGGGTTCAGACGATGCGCTAAAGAGAGAGGAGACAGGAACAGAGAGGAACTGAGAATGAAGCAGCGGGGGGAGGAGAGAGAGAAGGGCGTGGAAGAGACACAGACGGAGATGAGACATGAGAAGGAAACTGTAGAATTTACCACTTCGTTAAAGCGGCCGTCGTACTCCAGGAGCTCGGCCTCCTTCCAGATCTTCTGACGCATCTGAAGGCAAACCGCATGCAACGCACGCCCACCCTTTTCCGGCACAAGGTCCGTCTATAGGCAGCAACGACGGTGCGAGATAGTTTTCTTTGCTCACCTCCAATTGCGTACACACTCTATGCCTCTATGACCAACGCTTCCAAATACACACGAGTAACCTATATATATATATATATACATATATATATATATATATACCACAATGGATACCTTTATATGTACGCATGCATACATCCAAGCACTTTATACAAGTTGATGCATGCACGCATGCGTTCGCGTGTGCACATGATTCGATGCGTGAACGCTTGACCTTTTAGTGGGACTGCTAGACAAAAACGGTTTTATGCATGCGTCGCATGTGAACATCACGCGTGAATATGGCGAACTGCCCCTCCCGCACGCCTGAATCTGGCAAGGATGGGAAGACACGAAACGCCGACCTTTTCACCCAGGAAGCCGTGCTGGACGGCAAAGCCTTCTTTCATGAGGTTCCGCACCGTCTCGTTCGTCAGGTAGCTCAGCGGGCCTTCTCGATAGCCCTCTGCAAAGAAGAGTGAAATGTGCATGCGACGAAACGCAGAGAGTGTAGGGAACCACAGAAAACGGAAGGCCCCAGACGACACAGGGAGGCCGTGGAGGTTCTAGACGTCCCAGCGGGGGCGTCTCACGAAGTGGGAGAGGAAAAGGAAACACGTAGACAGAGGGCACTCTGAGGGCCACGGAGAGCGACGAAGTGGGAGTAGCAGTTGGGGGGAGATAGTCCGCGAAAAAGAACAAAAACAGAAAAGGTGAGACAGCCTCGAACGCGAACTGGTAGTGGCGGAGCTGCAGGACGATGACGGGCTGAGAGCAGATGGACAATTAAACCAAGAAGGGATCGGAAAAACAGAGAAAGCCCAAGAGAGAAACAGGAAGGAGTGTCGGCGCGACGTCGTCTCACTGGGATTTGCCAGCAGGCCGCCTTCTCGGCAATCTCGCAGCCGTTCGCGCCGAAGCTGCAGATGGGGCAGGCAAAAAAAGTGTCAGAAAGCGACAGTGAAGCGAGAACGGTCCACGTAAGCACGAAAAAGACAAGAAACTGCGCACACCCTTGGAGTGTATTGACACTGCCTCTTTGTGTCTCCTAGCCGTCTGTGAATTATCAACTGGCTTCGCTCTGATGCGCTTTGTTCTCTCCCTTAAATTCAAAACCGGGCGTGTTCCTTGACGCGTGTCGGACGCCAGCAATGCATGCAAGCACGCAGAAGACGCTTCCACACACATACAGACCTCTGCAGGCGGCTGTGTGCATGCATGGAGGTGTGCAGGCAGAACTATATTTCCCGGCGCGATCTCTGGCGACCGCAGACGAAATCTGAACAGGCTCTGAGGCTGACAAGCGAGACACACGAGAAGGCTCTTGCGTGTGTGGAGGCGTTCTTTTCGCTTCGAATTCCTTCTGTTCACCTCTGTACAAATGCAAGCGTGAATCTCTCGGACGAGGGCCTCCTTCAGCACGTCCTGCCGGAGTTGCTTTTCCTCTTCTCCCGACAATGAAAACCCCTCTGCAAACCCAAAAACACGAAAACGGTTCTTTCTTCCAGTGATTTAGGCATCGTTGCACACCCTGCCGTAGAGACAACTGCGATCCCCAGCACACCAGACCGCGAGAAAAACACACGCACGCAGAGGAAGTACCCCGCTCCACAAAACGATGCCGGTAGATGTGCCATGTTGCAAAGACGAATACACAGCTCTATCAGCAGATACACACGTCACCTGCAGATCTACAAAAGTACACGTATATATCCGTTTCTAAACATGTCGGCATCGGAGGTTCGGCGGGACCGTCAGGGGACCCCCCCCCGCTTCATTTTCCGCGTTCCCTCAATGGCCGTCGACCGCCGGTTGTCGCTGGCCGTTAACGCAGCCTCTGGCTTGCAGGCCAACGACCGTTTTCGCTTTCTGTTGCCGCCGTTCTTTCTTCTCACCTGCTTCGCCCCTCGCCTTCACATTGTCGTAGACCGTCGCGGCGCGCTCTGCCACAGATCCTGCAATTTCTCGCAGCTTCGCAGGCTTCGTCCATTCGTCGAGCATCGCCCCGAGGCTGTCTTCTGCATCTTTCTGAAACCGGTAGATTGGTGGCGCAGGGAAGCCGCCACACATCGAGGGAGAAGACGCAGAAGCGGTAGACGAGTTTTCTGGGGCCGCTGGAACTGTGTGGGTTTTGTGGGAGTGGGAAGAGTCGCTGCAACCGTCACCGTGAGCCTCTTGGCATGCATGCGTCTTCGACGAAGAAGGCGAATTGGCAGGCGCCTGCGCGCCGCTGGAAGAATCACAGCCCTTGGAGCAGGCGTCCGCACAGCAGTCGATACGTCCCTTCTCCTCCGTTCCCGTCCCCGATCTGCGAGAGAGAGGAGCAAATTCGACAGTGAGCGAGAAAGGTCCAGAGAGGAACAGGAAGAGCCGCAAAGGGAGACACGCCGGCAGAAACCAGGCAGCACACACAGTTCGAGGCTGCGAAGCCAGCAACGGCGACAGAACGTGCGGAGCGGGGGAAAGTCAGAGCTACAGAAGGAGAGAGAGGATTGAGAGAACCAGACGGAGAGAGCGCGCAGAGACGAGCAACACGCAGTACCAGATGAGAACAGAGCAATACGTGCACGAACGCAAATGAACTCACGAAGGAGCGAAACGGCCGCAGAAGAGACTACGCAAGAAAGGACGGCCGAAAGCCAAGAGAGGAGAAACCCGCGAAAAAACTGCGCGTTCGAGAACACGCTGGGAAAGCCGCCCCACCGTGTAGGCAAGAGGATACAGATATCCAATTCACACACGCACATATAAATATATATATATATATATACATATATACATGCAATCATATAAATAGGTATTTAGATATGCGTGTTGTGTTCTTCATCGCGGCGCCGAGAAATGGGTAAAGGGAGAAGAGATATGTTCTGCTAGATAGATAGATAGATAAATAGATACAGATATATGGGTACATGTATGTGTACGCGAATACTGTAAAACAGGTACGGCCCTGGAAGCGGCGCAGACTGCATGACGCTTCTTCATGACATCTCAGCGTCTCCCGCGGTGCTGTCATGAACGAGAAGCAACGGGCGTCCTTTCATAGAATGCAGGATCTCCGCCAAACGAACAGCGCCTGTGGAGCTGCATGTCAGCACTGTTTTGTTGCCGGCCTACCGTGTGCGTCTTTCCAGATCTTTTCGAGTGCTGTAGTTCAACACCCTGAGGCACGCGGCGACCAAGGCGTCTTCCACGTCTTTGTCCCACACAACGCTCGGCCCGAGTTTGTGCTGGGCTTTTCCAGTCTCAGGAAGTGTCGAAGACACAGCAGTCGGCGCCGACGCACGCGGAGCGTCTCGCTTTGCCTTACTACGGGGCGACCGAGGCTGGCACGACCCCCCTTCTTCGGGTGTCGCCTTCTCGTCACCCTTGAACTCTGTCTGTTGTGCAGGTTCCTGTTCTGCTTCCTTTCCGTTGTGGTGGTCGGTGCGTATCCCCCGTGCAGGCGCTTCTTCTCCCTTCTCCTCCGTCGCGCGCCGCTCGTCTGGGTCGTCCATCTTTGCTTCGCCAGTGTCGTCTCTGCCTCAGAGATCTTCGTCCCGAGGCCTTTCCTTTTTCTCGCCTCGCCCGTCGGCTGGGCACCTGCAGCCTGCGCTGCGCCTCGAGGTGCTCGACGAAAAGAGAAAAGACGCAAACGAGACGCACAGCCGAAAGGATGAAGGCTGGTGAACGCAGTCAGTTTTCCGCCGCCAAGGCTGTCCCAGGTTTTCAAGGCCAGGCGAAGAAGCTGTTTACAAAAGCGAGCGTTAAAAAAAGGTGTCAAGGAGGCGCGCGCGGGAGAAAAGTCGAGAGAAGCAAAGAAGCGAGTGGATGCCGCGTCCCGATTTTCAAAGAGATTTGAAGAGGCGGGAAATCACGACGCTGAGACCGAGGTTGAACCCAACACAGATAACAGACACCGTGGCAGGTCGACGCTTTTCGCGGGTCCCGTGTACACTCCGAATGCACAGAACGGACTTTCTCTGCTCTCTGCCTCGCTGAGAGATAGCTTCCTGTGTTTGCGTCTCCTTCTCTCTCTATCGCCGGCATGCGCTCTCGCTCGTTCCCCCTCAGCAGACACCGTCGGAACCCTTGACGTGTGTGCGTGCTTGGGGTCACTTTTCTCTCGGCCTCTAGACAGCGTTTTCCTAAGACTCGGCCCCGGAGTCCGCAAAGTTCTCCAAATGAAAAAGTACCTTGCCACGCAACGCTCGCTCTTGCAGAGCACAGAGTGGCAGAGGAGAACGGTGTAAATCCACAGGAAAAAACCACCGCTGCGAGCACCGGCGGCCCCGGCACTTCTCTCAGTTAAAGCGAGATGCGAAAAGGTCCAGAACGGGGTCTCGTGTCGAGCGACCCGATGGAAAGGCGCAGGAAAACGGGACGAAACGCGTCAGAGAGCGTGGGAAGAAAGCAAACGAAGACTGTAGGCGGATTTTCGTGGAGGAAACAGTCAAAGGCAGACGCAACGAGGCGCATGCATCAACGAAAACTGCGCAGGGAATCTAGCTAAGAAGAGGGGGTCGAAAAAGACAAGTGCCGCAGCACGAGGAAAAGGGGAGAGAGACGGGCAATCGCTGTTCACGGGAGTTTGACAGAAACATGCAAAGTTCGAAAAGAGTAGACAAAGAAGAGTAAGGGGCAGACTATAGACTGGCAGCCGAGTGCTGCATGTTCAAGTGCACATTTGTATCCCGCTTGTCTTGGCGACACTCCGAGCTGTTTTGGTGTTCTTGCGAGGGGGGTGATGCGGGGGTAGCCCCCGGCGCGCGATTCTCTAAAACGTAAGCATCCAACTCTTTGCTTTGGAGCACGAGAAGAGAGTGCAGTTACTCTTGGATTTTGAGAGGCACGAATCTCTGGAGAGAGGTTCCTGAAAGTGTGCTCCGTTTCTTCTCCCCCAGCATGGGTGTGCTACACCGAGGGCGGGGAGAACGCGAGTGGCGGTATTGGGGCCGAAGACCTCTTAGGAAGGCCAGCATTCCTCTTTTCTCGATAAACAGTCACTCTCAATCAAGTTCTGCTAATGGTGGTGCTCCTCCCACTGTGAGAAAGTCGGACATGAGAGAGTGGAGCTGCAAGTGCCGAGTCTTCGCGGCCAAGCGCTGGTGAAATTCCTGGAGGGTTAAAAGCGTTTCAGCGCTGACACCATACGGCGGAACGTCGCTGTTCACAAAGCTGCTAATGCGTCTATCGGGTTTCAGAGCAAAAGCGAACCCCCGTGTGAGCAGTTCGAGACACCCCGCAGTGACAACAGGCCGAAATGGCTCTTGCGATGCTCTGGCGTTCTCAGGCGATACGTGGAAATGCAGTCTCTGTACAAATGATCCGCGATCCAGAGCTGTATAACCTAAAGGTGAATGAACAGAGACATTATAGTACCTAGGATACTGAATGTGACTCCAGTTATGAGATACTGACAACCAAGTTCTTTGCGATTGCTGCGTGAAAGCTCTTTTGATTTCCATGAACGGAGTTACATATTATATTTTTTTCGCTCCCATGGTCTGTAGTAAGTTAACAGTAAAACGTATCCAGTAGCTAACTACATTACAAGAAACTTGTCAAGCATTACTAGATTTATATAAACGACAATGACATCACGATTTTAGATCGGCTGGTACAGAATATCAAACCTAACGCTAATTAACTGAGCTTCAATGCCCAAGGCACAACACTGGATTGGATACCCAGGGAACTGTGCTGAGCAATCATAGAGCACTTGGTTGTCTGTATTTCATAACTGGAGTCATATTCAGTATCCTAGGTACTATAGTGTGTCTGTTTATTCGGCTTGAGTTATACCAATGTGATCACATAAAATCATCGTATATAGCGGTAGGCTCCTGAATGCAACGGTACAAGCTGTAAACAAAGGACTAGCAGGGCAGAGTTAAGATGATAACTATCGTGGAGATAGAAGCAATTGAACACCCTGTATTAATACAACAAAGATAATCAGGGAAATCTAGGGAAGCGCAGTCTGGGCACTGACCGACCGGAAAACGGAAATCCGGACTCCACCAGTTTGGAAAAACAACGTGGTATTTCCTTGTGAAAACCAACACCGGCAGTGGAGCAAGTCGCCCGCAAACTGCCAGCGAAGCCCGATGCACCACGGCGCATGTTATTCTGCGGGGAGTACGGACGTTTTTGGATTAATTAGAATCGTCACACGCTCCTCATGATTTCCAGCGGAACGTTCACTGCCTTGCTTGTATGTGCAGCTCGTGCAAAACGCGTGTCTTCCTAACATGTAGGTGCTTTGTGATGCGTTTCGCCTGCGGCACACAGAGAACAGCGAAACCCCACGAATGGAAAAGTAGCATAGCTTCCCCTCTCTGCTGATACACACGCAGAACATGTCTTGTGGGCTTTTTGAGCGTGGGTTGTAAACCGTCCAACGGGGCGTCCTCCAGCCACCGGCGACGGACTCGACCACGTAGGCACCAAGACTCAAGCGCGCCGTAGAGAGGAAGGAACGGTCGAGCGGGATGTGTCGCGCCTCTGGAGGTTGCAGATTTGGGAGGGCTCTTGTAGCACTCTGGGGACTCTCGAAAGGTGAATTCTGCGTTTTTTTGTCAGGTGTCATCAGCTGCTGGACATGCAAAAGGTGCTGATCCCGCAGTCCCCGTCGCCGAGGTCACCCCTCGTCACCTCTCCACTGAGGGCCGCACACTCTGCCACGAACGGCGCTTGCGAGGGAAACCCCGACAGAATCGGCCCCGATCCAAATCCGATAAAAACGTTTTCGTCTGTAGTGGTGGGTCTTTTTCACCGTAGAACTCGAGAGAGTGTTGTGCTCGTCTTCTGAGCAGCTAGCTGCCGCCGCGCGTACATTCCACTGTTCCAAGGAGCGCGGCTTTTACCTTCTTCATGCGAAGCAAATGCCGCGGGCTCTACGTGTTTTCGCTGCTCGTGTGTACCTTGCGTAGTGTGGCCCCTTCGGACTCGTCTCACCGCACACAGTGTACTGGGCTGTCGTTACTGCGCCTTCGTTCTGCGCTTCGATTCTTGCCCTACAGAACGCTGGACGAGCGCTCCTCTGTAACAGCTTTGTCGCTCACACACCCGCTGACTCTGTAGCGCGTGGGAGCACTTTCAACGCTTCACCTAGTTTATACCATGTCGTTCTACACGCCCACGCGGCCTCTGTACCCCCGTTTTTGCTTGAGGCACTCCTCCTCTGCAAATTAGGGAGTTGGCCTGTGCATGCACACTCTCGGCAGTCGTCGCGAGATAGGGCACGGTTCCGTGTTGGGGGCCGGGATAGCGGTTTGGAAGGCGGCCGCTTGTCGCCCTCACGCGGGTTGCTTCGCTGTCCGTCCTTTCCAGCAGAGAGAAGAAAGAAACGATCGTTTTTAGTGCGCCATCGAATTTTCCCGTCGGTTAGTGAGAAGCTCGCGGCGATTGGAAACGGTCTTGGGCGTGCGGTGCCTGTGCATCTAGTGGAACGACATGCGCGTTTCCTTTCTCGCTTGCGACTAAGAAAACGAAAGTGAAGGCCTCCGGTCTACAAGAAATAGCTTATTCTCTCTTGGCTTTTCGTCCAGGCGTTTTCTTTCCCCTTTTCTCCTCACTTTTTCGCCGTCTAGTTGTGTTTTTCGGCAGCCGAGCCGTCGGCCAAGGCGTACCTCATCTGTATGTACACCACCCGCCGTGCTCGCGTTCTCGCCCCTGTCTCGACTTTCCTTTTTCGTTCCTTCTTCTGACGCCATGTTTCTCCTTGAGTCGCCCCCCTCGCCGTTTTCCTTTTCCTTCGTCCCAACTCGGTCACCTCTCTCCTGCCTTGCCTTTTCCGTCTGGGAATGAAATTTATGCCATCCACTTTTGCAGTTTCGTTGTGTCGCACAAGACACCCCGGGCAGAGACACGGCAGAGACGACAGCACATCGGGCGAAAGGACTTTCTCTCAAGCGGTCCGTCGTCGGTTGTGCCCATGTATTCTTCGTGTTCTTTTGTTCCCCTCCTGAGGGTCCGATTCGAATCAGCGGGTACTCATCACCTCGATGTGTCGAGGCGCAACGAGCTGTTGTTCGAGATCCTCGCGCTCATCTCTTCTCTCCTGTGCTGCCTTCTCCCCTTCCTTCTGTGTCTCCTCATTTCCCTTGCTTTTATCTCCCTCCCGACTCATCTTTTTCGCTACCCATTGGCCAGCAGGAGAACCCGGAACGCTCGCCATGGGACGCTGAGCGCCTGGTCTCACGACAAAGGGGTGGGAGAGAAGAGGCTTCTCTCTTCCGTTCCCCTTCCTCTCTTCCGTTCCCCTTCCTCTCTTCCGTTCCCCTTCCTCTCTTCCGTTCCCCTTCCTCTCTTCCTTCTCCGTTCCTCTGCATCCCGCTTTTCTTCTGTCTCCATCCTTTACGCCTCGTCTTCTTTCTCTTCTGAACCCCTTTCGTCTCTATCGCTCGGTTTCTAGCAGGCATCATCACACGGGGCCTCGGCCATGTATCAAACTCCGTCTCGCTGCCTTCCCACCCCACAATGACTTCTCCGCTGTCTCCCTCCTCTCTCTCCCCCGCCGCCCCTGCCTCCCCTTGCTCTGCTTGGCCCTCTCCGTTTCTTCTCCCGCCCCCTCTGCCCGTGGCCTCGCCGCCGCCCTCGTCCTCTTCGCTTCGCGGATGGCTTCGGCGCACCTTCTCGCCCGTCATTCTCGTGGGGGGGACTGAGCGCGCCAAGCGGGAAGTGGCTGCGTTGACAGGCCTCTCCCTCGCCTCGCTCTTCCAGCCTTTCAACGGCAACGCAATCGCCGTCCGGAAAGTCGCTGCGACGCTCCGCGCAGCTGCCAGTGCCTCAGCATGCGATCCCCCCAGCGGGGCTTCCGCGTCCTGCGGCTTCTGCCCAGATATTCAACACACGGAACAAGATGAAGAGTTTATTCGCAGGGAGGGCTACCATCCCGTCCACGTCCACCAGCTCGGCCTCGTCGGCGCCTCGCAGCCGGCCGCGTCTGCCAAGGCGACAGGCGCGTCTCTCGTGTACGAGGGCCCAGATGTCCCTCCTCTGAACCTCCGCCTGAATGTCTCTTCGCCCTTTCTGAGCACGAATGCGTCAAGCTCGCAGACAAACTCCACTGCTGTGGCCGCCCCCCCTGGGCCGAGTGGATCCGCTGCCCGAGGCAGGGACGCAGGCCCCGGACGGTCGACGCCCTCGTCTGTGTCCTCGACGGCACCTTCCACGGCCTCGGTTTCTGCCCTCGCCTCTTCGCTCTCTCTCCCCTTCTCTTCTGCCGGAACGCCGGAGCGCGCCGCGGGAGGTGAGGCGGGAGGCGCGTCTGTCTCCGGCGCTGGGTCGGGCGCGAAGAAGGCGAGTATCTCTCCGGACTTTGCCGTCCGTTTCCTCGACCTCGAGGAAGCAGAGTTGCCTTCCGAATTCTCGGCCGACACTCTCGCCACGCGCGTCCTCTCCCAGTCCCCACCGAGTCTCGCGGAGCTGAGCACGTTTGCGGCAGCTGCCTCCCCGGCTCTCGCGTCCTCTGGGCGCCTCGGCGCCCCAGGGGGCGTGGGCCCCTCGGGCTCCAAACGGCCGACCGCGGTCGAAGCCGCGCGGACGAGCGCGGTGCGGGCGTCGGCGGCCTCGCCCTTCATCTCGGACGTCGAGGGGGCTTCCCGAGGGCCTCGCGTCCGAGAGAAGCCGGCAAGACAGAAGGGGCCGAGCGCCGGCGCGGAGGGCGAAGACGCTTACGCACAGGCGTGCAGCCAGCCGATCTCTAGCACCACGGGGCTGCGGGGAGTCGACTTGCCGTGGTACAATGACTGGGAAGGAGTCGTGTTTGACGGGCTGCGCTTTTCGGAACACGAAACGCTCTGCCAGCCTGTGGGCTTGGTTCTCGTGGCCAGCAGTCGCGACGCAGATCCAGTTGCTGCGTTCGAAGAACTGCTGCAGACCAAAAACCTCCCCTCCCTGTGTGGCAAGTATGTCTTTGATCCCAATCCGGTACGCGCCCTCGTTATCCTCGACATCCATAGCGATGCCTTCGAGGCCAAGGCCGACCTGAGCACTGCACTAAAACTCTCAAAACAGGCTGCGCCCGCGTCCGCTACCTCTGTCTCTTCTCTCTCCTCCCCTTTGTCGTCGTCTGCGTTTTCCCTCTCATCGTCTCAACAGGGGACAGAGCCGCGCGTAGGCGAGGGCGACGACAAGGCGGGGGCGACTGACACGGAGAGAAGGCGCGAGGGGAAGCAGAGCGCGAGAGCAGGGGGCGAGGACGATGAAGGGGTGGAGGAGAAACAAAGCGGAAGAGACAGTGAAGATCCAGCGGAAGATGGAAGAAACGAAAGACTTCTCGAGCAACTCTGTGCTGCGTTCCCTCCCGCCAACTGCCACCTTCTCACCATTGGCAGAAAAACGAACGTACAGAGTCACTGGCAGGTAAACCTATACATATGTATATATATATATATATATGTATATATATGTATATATATGTATATATATGTATATATATACGTATATATATATATATATATATATATACATTCGCATGGGGCGTATTCGTGGGGTGTACATGTGTATGTACATGTGTGTCTCTCTCTACATAGTTCTGATTCGAAACATATATAGGTATGTGGATGCCTTGTTTTGCGCCGTTCATTTCTCGGTTTGTATTTTGTGCCGGCTGCGTGTCTGACTACGCATTTTTTCCATTTGCATCTCTAGCGCTTCACAACGTCCCTCGCTTTTGGGCGTCTGTGTCTGCTAGACCTCGTGTGTGCACCACCGCTGTTTGCTTCCCCCGAACCCCTGGAGATGTACCGGCGGGTTCCGATCCTGTTTGCCCTCTCCTCTGCTCGGTACCTCCTCTTCGCTGCGACGGCCCGTGCTTCACTTTCGTCCTTTTGGGCCTTTCCGCCTCTGTCTGCTCAGCTTCTTCCGTCCATCCGGTACCTCTACGCGCAGCACCTATCGGTCAGTTTCTCTTCGTCCCTGTCCGGGAATTTATTCCCGACGTTTCTCTCCCCTGCGACGGGGCAGAGTCCTCCGGCTTCGCTGTCGCCGTCCACGATTTCGTCTCTCTGGCCCTCTGCTTTCGCACCGGGCTCCGCGTCTTCGCCGTTCGCTTCTCCCCCTGGGTACGGCGTCAGCGAGATCCGGTCGCTCATTGGCTCTGACGTTCCCCTTCCCGTGGCCTCGCGCCTGCCGTGCAGCGCGTCGGGCGGTTCTCTTCATCGCGCATCGTTTGGTTCCGTTCCCTCGCCTTCTTCACCGGGCGGCCACGCTTCAACCGAGCGCGGCCCCGTGCCGTCGCCTCTCCCTGCCGCGCACCCGGCTTCGGAGGCGCCACCGGCCTCTCTCGCGGACTCCGCCCGGGAGCTCTATGCGCACTGCAGCACGCTGTGCTGTCTCGACACCTCGTTTTGCGTGGGTCTGTCGTGGAGCGACTTGCACTCATTGTCGGCGTTCACTCAGCACTTCATCAACACGGGCATTCTGCCTTGGATGGAACGGAAGGCGCGACAGCTCGACGGCTCGATTGCGAGCAATCGGAAAGGCTTCCGAAACCAGCTGCGGTACCTCTGGAGGAAGCCGCGAGGGACTGGAGCCTCGAGTGCCTCCGGCGCACACGCCTCCGGAGTTGCGCCCGCGCCGCCCCCAGCCGGGGGCGGCGCGGGCGGCGCGCCCAGTGGAAACCAAGGCGAAGGCGGGAGTGCTTCCTTCTCGCCCTTCGCTTCCGCCTTTCCTTCCTCAGCCAGCTCCGTAGTCGCCAACGTCGCTGAGCAGGCAGGCGGCGCCGCGGAGGCGCTCCTCTCTGCCGTCGGAGGAGCGTTCCTCGGAGGTAAACCGAGTGCACACGAGGCCCAAAGAAAGGAAGCCTGCTGGACGTACACGCAGGGCCGTTCTCGCCGACCGCCCAAGTTAAGCGGCACATCTCTTATGCACCTGGTTAGAGTTTGTATGCATTCACATGCCTACATAGTTACACACCCGCATGCGGGTTTAGAACGCGATAGACCGAAGAGGCTTTCTGCTCGCCGGACAGCGTAGGGAGCGGCCGGCAACGCCTCTGTAGGTCGCCAGGCCTGGGTCGGCACGTGAGGATGTGTGTGGAGGGCGGTGGTCTCGAGTGGATGCGCACATATATGTGGCGGTTTCGTGTGTTTTCAGAGTCTGGGAGCTTCGCTCAGACTTACAGCTCGTCGAAGTCCAGCAAATCTGCGTCCTCGGGGTCTTCTGGAGACGCGCCAGGAAGCCCACGGAAAAACGGAGTGCAACAGCCACAGCACCAAGTCGTTCAGTCTGCGTACCAGGTTAGACCTCGCCGACGTCCGAGACCGCAAATCAGAAATGTGAACTTCCAATATGGGCACACCTATATCAGCACGTCCATATACATATATGCACAGGTGTACGTTTCGTGAGCATCCGGGTTGCAGGTTGCTATCGAAACGGAGTTAAAGCCCGTCGTTCCATATGCTTCGGCGTTGTAGGATCCAGTAGCTGAACCGCCGCTAGAGATAGACCGGGTCACAGTCGGCCGGCGGGAGAGGAGATGACGGATGCATATCTGGAAAGCGAGTTCGCGAGACGACGGGTAGTGTGCGAGCGACGTGCACAGACACTGGAGCAGAAACACCTGGTTCGCTCCGTTTGGAGATAGATCATGGAGTACTTTTGCAAACATGTGAACACAGAACCCGTAGACACACAGCCGGCGCTGACGACAGCTTCGCGGCATACAGACGAGGCACACGCGCCCACGTCGACGTTGCCGCTCACGCTTGAGGTTGCGCGTTAGCTGGCAAGCAGGGGCGCACGCCGGTATGGGCATTTTAACACCTGCGAGGTTGTGCGTTTGGTGGGACGATATGAGGCGTCTCAGGTGGGGGTTCCTGGTCTGGGTGGGGCCCGCGGTTCCCCGGCGTTTTCACCCCGTTCGTCTTCCTTCGGGCGTGCGTGCTTGACTCTGCGTTGCTCGGTTCAGCTGCATGCGATCGAGTGGCAGTACCGTCTCTTGGGAGATCTGCAGCTTTTCTTCGGCATGCACGAGGCGGCGCTCCAGAGCTTTCGCAGTTGCGCGGCAGACTTCAAGCAGGACAAACGCTGGAAGCAGTTAGGTGCGCCTAAGGGACAAAGCCGCTCGTTCGCGACGAAACTGTCCACTCTTTTTGACCCAGCGCCAGGAACGAGAATCCGTGTCCCTTTGCCACCGCCCCGCATCTTTTGATCTGTACTCGTTGATGTTGGTATACCGATTTAGACTTACAGGACGAGTCGGTGCACAGATGTCGACTGTATCTGCATAGTTTTACACTCGGGATCCAGGCTCGCGACACGTGGTCAGGTGTATGTACACTCCAGTGTATGCGCATCAAGGGGACGCAGGAAGAGACAAAGATGCCGTGGAAGCATGCGCCTGCATATCGCTGTGTATGCACAAGCGATGTGTCGCATTCTGACTGTCAGTGCCTCGATCTGCCTATCTGCGGATTTCGCGTGGGGTGTCGAAACCAGAAACGACGGGCGCACTCCGTGTGGAGTTTGAAGGAATGGCCGCGTCCGCTGTTTTTGTCACAGGCGGCGCGTACGAAATGAGCGCAATCTGCCTGCACCTGTCAGGAGCGGCACGGAGAGAAGTTGAGGGATGCATTGAACAAGCCTATAGTGCTTACGTGAAAGTAAGGCAAGACCAACTCTGTGCGACTGCTCTCACTCACGCACCTGTACATGCGGTCGTTGTCTTCTGCTTTTCCCCCCCATGGCACTCACCCTTCGCCTCTGATTTCCCGCATGCTCCATTCCTTGTGCAGATGCACATAAACGCACAAATATGCATAAACGTATACATGTGTCTTGTTTTTACCGTTTTCCGTCTGTCGCACGTCTCTCAGTGATGCTTTATTGTCTCTTATCTCCTTTCCCTGTCTCCTCCCATAGTTTCCGCGGCACCTGTTTATGTCCGTTTCCTGCTGCCTGTTTCCTTCCCGTTGGCCTTGTTCAGATCCACCGCCGAATGTAGCTCCTCTAGTCTTTTTCTGCAGCTTCGTCGATCCCCGACCGCGTTAACTCGGTTTCCCTGCCTGCGCTCAGCCTCCCCGCCCGTCTTTCTCACCTTTTGCCTCTCAGCGTCCGCTTCTTTGCTCGTCTTTCGCAGGCCTCGGCGGGACGCCTGGCGCTCCGGTGCGTGCTGCTCGGGACGCGGCTGACGATGGACCTCGTGGGGATGCTTCCGCTCCCGTTCTCGCCGCCCTTCGCGCCCTTCCTCGCTCTCAAGCAACAGTGTGCGTCTCCGGCGGTTCTCGCGTCTGTCGATGCCGCCGTCGAAGCCGCCCGCCGCCTGTTGGCGGCGAATGCAGAGCTGCCTGCCGTCGACGCGCGCTCGCGGCCTTCCCTCTCTCTCCCTGCGCGAAGCGGCAGCGAGGCTGGAAGCAGCGACGGCGGTGCGCGGGGCGAGGCACGGTCTCCCACCGGCGCAGACCGTGGAGAGACGAGGCGCGAAGCTCGGGACGAGACAAGGGACCTCGAAGCCGCCATGGCCGCAGCCTTCGCGCAGAGCCAGGCCGTCAGAAGCGCGATGCTGCTCGAACAGGCGGCGCTCTGCTTCGAGCAGGCAGGAGTGCTCCACCGGAGAAAACGAAACTTCCAACTGGTCATGGCAGGACACACCTACTATAAGGCGGGTGAGAGACGGACGAGCTTGGAAGGGAAAAACGGACAGAGGAAAAGAGCAAAGCGGGCAGCCTGGGACTGCTGGACGGCGTCGAGTCTTTGAGGGGGTATGTGAGAGCGGGAGACGAGGAGGGCTGCTCGGCGTGGAAGAGAGACGGTGCGTGGAGGCGTCACGACCGAGGCGACAGAACGCACGGGGACAGCTGCGCTCCCGCGTGCACTGATTGCCAGGTTCCTGGACTCGTTGCAGGTTTCCGCGATTCGCAGTCTTGCCCATCGTCGTTTTCGCTGGGTTTGTGGCTGCGGCTTCTTCAGGATTCAAGCGCCTCGCCCTCCGATGCTACACGTCCGTGGTTAGTCACTACGAGTGGTCGGGTTGGCAGCACGTCTCGCAGCATCTTCGCTTCATCATGGCGCGGCAAACGTTTTCTCTCCACCTTCTCTTCGACGCGGCTTTCCACTTTGCGGCCCTCCTGAACGCGGTCTCTTCCCTTCAACAAGTGCGGCAAATCGTCTCTGACCAGCCTCCCGTCTCTTCTTTCGCGTCGCTCTGCGCCGCCCTCGGCCCGCTGCTCCTCCCGGCGGGGCGCGGCGAAGCAATCTCGCTAGAGCGAGAGGACGACGATCGAAACGGAAACACTTGCCTCTCCGTCGGCCAATCAACATACGGTACACACCAACCCTGGGTCCTTGGGGCGATGAAGAGATGAAAAGCACAGAGAAGGCCGGGCGCACTGGCGACGACTGGGCACGTGCTTTCTGTCTGGCTTTTTCCTTCCTGGCGTCTCTGTTTCCGGCGCCTTGGCGTTTGCTGTCCCTATGCGCTCGGTTTATCCTTCTCTCGGATATCTCGCCCGACGACAAGAGGTCTCCGATGGCCTTGGGTGGAATCCGCAAAGTCTCTGCGTCGCGCTTCCTTCTTTGCTTTCTCCTTCCGTGTGTGGCTGTTTTCTCTTTCTCCCGTGCCCGACATGGGCGTGGCGACACCCGGACCACACATGGACGCTTCTTTGATTTCGGTCTTGCTCTTTGTCTTCAGGGCTTCCCGTCATCCCTGCGAGTCGCGAATCGCACTATATTCGGGAATTTCTCTTTGTCTGCCGGGTCATTCTGGAACGGCAACGCCAACAGGCCGAGCAGCAGAGTCGCCGTCAAACTCCCGCGCGTGCTCCGGGGCCGTCCAGCGCGTTCTCGCGTTCGGCTTCAGACACCCACGAGGCCGCGGGGGTGCTGGGGCACGGGAGCCTCCTGAACGGAAGAAAGGAAGAGGCGGGGGCCATGCTGTCCAGAAAGGGTTCTGCCGTCTCTTCAGACTGGTCCTCGGCTGGTCCCGCCGTCTCCACCACCTTGGACTCCGTTCGCCACTCCGTGCCGAGCAGGTCGGCGAAGAGCACCGGAGGTGGAAAAGAAGGCCCGAGTAACCTGACCGCACTTTCTTCCCTGACGCTTCCTGTTGATCTTCGCGTCCCCTACGTGGAATGTAGAAATCGACAAGGCGTCTTCAGAGACGGGTGAGACCATTCAAAACAACGCGCCCAAACGGTTGGTGGGGCCTCCGTGTCGTCATGCATGTGGCCCACCGGGGCGAGTACGTACACTCCAGACACAAAGGTAAACCACTGTGGCGCGCACCGCGTCCCCGTTTTTTCCTCCACATACAGGGATGCTTTTGTCCATTGCGTATGGTCTTCGGCTTTGGTGTTTCTTCCAAACCGCAAAAGCTAGAAAAGAGGAAAGCTCGACGTTTCTTCTCGTGGGTTTCTGCGCACCTCCAGGATTTGCGTTCGTCTCCCTGGCGATGCCTCTCTCCCCTTGGAGCGCCGCCTTCCCCTCGGTTCTTCTGCCTCTGTCCTCGGGAGTCCCGGCCTCGGCGCCTCGGATTCCCTGTCTTCGCTGTGCGACTCCGCGGGCTCGGCTTCGTCTTTGCTGTCGCCCGTGACCTTTTCGTCTCCGTCGTCTTCGCTGCCCGGCTTTTGCGAGCTCGGCGAGATCCTCGAGGCGGCTGGTCGGCCGGCACGCCGCGCGCCGTTAGACGCGCAGGTCCGCGTAGAACTCGAGTGCCAAGAGAGATTGAGCGACGGCTATCTGGCGCTTCGCTGGCACCAGTGGCGACAGCATGCGTCGTCTGCGTCACCCGACAGTGATCCTCTTTCGTCGGCGGGAGAGAGCGGCGAACGAGGCGACGAAATGGGGCACCGAACCCGCGAAGAAATGGAGACAGAAGAACCCGCACAAAGAAACGCAGAGGATGCGAGTGCGGCGCCGGTGACGGGTCAGCGTCAGTCCCTCGCGCTGTCATCAGCCCGGGGAGGAAATGGAAAACAAGCGGGGGACGGAGAGGAACAGGCACACGTTGAAGGAGACGATCCGTGGATTCGCCACGAAGTGGTAGGTGGCGAGCCGTTGCTGTTTTGGGAGTGCTTTGTCTCACCGCGGCTCGACCCTGAGATCTGGGAAACCACTTGACCCTCTGCGGCCGTGTGTGTGCCTCGCATCTTCTGTTTCCTTGTTTCGTCGCTCGTCTTTGTTCTCTGCTTTTCCGTCGTTGTTGGCCTCGGCAGGGGCGCCCGCACCTCGCCTGTCTCTTCTCGTGTCCCTCGAGGCGGCTGTTCCCTCTGTTCTTTGTCTTTGGCAGCTCGTCACTCCCTGCCCAGTCTCTCTGCCGGCTTCGCCCTCTGCGGTCACGCATGCGTCGCGGCGGCGCTCTGCAGTCGGCCAGCCGGTCGCCGTGCTGCTGCGTCTGGTGAACCCGCTCCAGCTGCGCATTCAGTGCCGCCATCTCCACCTCTACGGCTCGGTGCATCCCGCGTCTCCGACCCCCACAGGGCGTGAGGAGGAGGCAGGAAGACTCACGGGCGAAGGACGAAAAACGCGGACGGTCGAGTTCCCCTCCATCCCAAGCGTCTCCCTGGAGCCTCGAGAGTCGACGCTTCTCACGCTTCTGGCGATCCCGCGCGTCCCCGGAAGACTCGTCGTCAGAGGTGGGAAATCGCGGCGAGACACAGGAGGAAGGCAGCACGGGACGGTCAGAGGGTACCTTGCGTCTCGCCGGCGGGGACGGCAGCGCGCAGGCCGCTGGCAGAGGTGGGGACGCGCAGTAGAACCACTCGGGAAACAGGCAACGGCGGAGGGCGATAGAACCAGATCGGCCTCGAGAAAAGCTGTGCTGCGGAACACAGGCGTCGACGAGGCGCCCCACACAAACCGCATGTGCGTTCTTGTCTCTTTTGTCGTCGGTGGGATTTGTTTTAGGACTGTCTCTGGAGCTCTTCGGCTTCATCCGACTCCTTGAACCCTTTTGTCTGCACGGGAGTCTCCGGCCAGAGGCGCGCTTCAACATGCGGCACTGCCACGTGCCTTCCGACGACATATCCGTCGCCGCGCCTCCTCACGGACAGCGGGCGTTTGAAGACCCGCCAGACGGACTGCACGAGCACGCATGGCGTTCCGGTGCGCCCGCCCCGTCTCAGCTTCCTGGCCTTTCCTTGCCACAGAACGCAGCCCTCAGTCAGGAAGGCCTCGAAGGCTACCTCGACGAATTTGGTGGCTCGGGTGGGGGCCTTCTCGACGCAGACGGGAAGCCGCGCGCAGACGTGCCGATCCACTACCTGCTTCAAACGGAAAACTACAAGCTGCTGTCCACCGGAATCCCCGGACAGGTGAGGAACACACAGGGAGTCGACGCTGCCGAAAAGCGGGTGATGCGAGCCTCCAGACTCGAAGCCGCCTTGTAGACAATTCGAGACGTGATGGCAGGGCACAAGGTGGAGGCGGGGATATAGAAGTGTACATTTAGTTACACAGTTATATCTGTTGATGTATTTCCATTTGATGTAGGTTTTCAGATCCTACTGGAGGTTTGTGAAGGTGCACGGCTTCCCGCGCGTCTCCCTGCTGTCTGTTTGCCCGTCGCACGTGGTCACTTTTGTTTCTGGATCGTCAAACGTTTCCGCATTTGCATATCCAGTGAAAAAAGCGTTCTGGACTTCCAAACCGTGTGTTTGTGGCAAGGCGCTGCGTTGGAAGTTTCGGAGCCGAGCCGTGGAGATGCATGAACCGGACTACCGCTTAGAAGTCGAGGTCGACGAGCTTCTCCCTGTTCTCTCGACGCTCTTCCTCGGCTGGCCTCTCAGCCCGATTCGCCGACCCGGGGAAACGGAAGACGAGGACGAGCAGGCTGTCTCGTCGCGCGGCTCGCAGGATGCCGTTTCCGCCCTGCTGGCCTCACGCCATCTCCCTGTGCTCGCCGAGCCCGAGGCGCCCGACAGGGCGTCTCTGGCGTCTCCCCCCTTGGCGGGGCCTCAGGTCAAGGATTCGTGTGCTCCCGCTCCCGGCGTCTCCTCGCGCGCGTCCCCGTCTCGTGTGTTGCGTCGGCAGTTGTATATGGGCGAGGAAGCTGGCGCCTATCTTGTTCTCTCGAGCTCGTCGTCTACGCAGGCTCTCGACTCTCTCTCGCTCGCGGTCACGCCTTCTGACTTGGTCCGTGTCGTCGATGCGATCCTCGTGTACCCGGTGGAAAAGTCTGGATCTGCGCCCGCGCTCGGCAGTCTGCCAGGGACAGAGACAGCTGGAGACCGCGTGGGGTGTGCAGCATCATTCGAAACGTCGCGCCAGTCTCCCTACGCCTTTGAGAGACTACAAATCCTCGAAAACGTCACAGAGGAGCTGGAGAAGACCAGGCCAGGTGGCGGCGCGGGAGGTGGTCGGGAAGAGGAGAAAGCAAAAAAGATTCAAGTCGTTCGCTTCGCGCGCCAACGGCCTTTCTGTCCCTCCGGCGATCCTCACAGAGATGAACAGCGGACGCCTTCTCTCTCGGCCTCAAAAAAGGCAAACATCCTGCTGCCTCCAGGAGGCGTTATTCAGCTCTCGCTCGCGCTTTGCGGGAAGGTGCCGGGCATTCACCGCGTTCGCTTCTGTGTCAAGGCGGTGGGGTGTCCTCTCGACTCGGAGGCGCAGGGAGACGGGAAGGAGGCTGAAACGAACCGCGAAGACTCGGGAACGAGCGCCGATCTCAGCGACAGCCCGACAAACGCCCGACGCACCCTGTGGCGAGCCGTCGAAAAAGTCCTCGCCGTCACACACTCCCTCAGACTCACAGTGGAGCCCGTAAGCACGCGTCGCAGGCCGTAGGATCTGTCGATACATGCAGGGTGTGCATGGACGCAGATCGTCTGTGCTGCTGGAGTCAAAAAGGAATGACAAATTCTGCTGAGCGCCATGTCTCAAAGTAACACAGGGGTGGATTCTGCAAGGTGATGGAGCGCGCGGTTGCGTTGCCCTCTTTCTTGCTGCGATGCGACGCGCGCCTCTCCCGCGCTCTCTCGTGCTTTGCTTTCTCCTCAGCGATTGTCGTGGCAGCGTCCAAGGCGCCACCTGCTGCACTGCCGCATTCGAAACTTGACGCGACAGACGTTCTGCATCGAGGATCTGTCTGCCTTGCTGCCGTCGTCTGTTCTGTCGGATTCGCCCTCCGCTGGAGCCTCGCACACGCGTCTCGATCGCCTGGCCGTGCCGCTCGTCCCCTTCGTGGCCGAGGGTGGAGGCGCCGCGCCGCCTGCCGCGGTTGTGCGCCCGTACGAGACTCTGGAGCTCCTCTGCGCTCCCTGGCGGGGCCGCGACCCGAAGGCTTCAACTGCCCGAGGCGATGACTTGCTGGAGGCCGCTGCGCGATCCAGGTACGCGAAGGGGAGACGCAGCAGTGAGAGAGGGAAAACGCGCGACGGTGACACAAAGGGACGGAGTGCCATGGTGGCAACGGTGCGCGCGGCGTCTCCGGGAACAAGAAAGGCGACACGGACGAGGAATAGAGATTTCAGGAGAGATGGAGAGAGAACGTCGAATGGTGCAGTCGACTGACGAACCTGTGCAAGTGTATCGAGGCATGCAGCTCCCATCACCGGGACAAAAGAGGGTAGAACAAACGTCCAAGGAGACAAGCGACGGGGACACCCAAGCAGGATAGTACCGGAAGACAGAGACAGCCGCAGCCACGCACACAACTCAATATGTATATTTGTCGAACAGGTACACACATATACATCAAGTATCAACATACCGATGTACATATATACGTATATGTATGGTGTGCCTTCGTCTCTCCTGCGTTTCTGTAGCGTCGGTCTCCTCGTCCGTCTCCGGTGGCGGCTTCACTTCTCTCCGGCTCTCGCCTCGAGTCGGAGCGCCTGTGCAGGCGAGGCACTCGCAGGCGATCGTCCTCTGTCTCCTTCGCGGGCCCTCGCAGGCCCCCGAGCGTCCGGCGATTCTTCGCCTTTCCGAGCGCACGATCGTCTCCCGAATCTTGCAACAAGCCCGTCTGGATATCTGCTTTCCGAGAGGCCGGTGAGGCGCCGAACGCGTGTTGCCGATTGCGTCCCTTCATCTTCATTGCCCGGAATGGCCTTCGGAGAGACTGCATTGCCTTTCGCGACTTTCGTCGCGTTGTTGATGCACGTGCATGCGATTGCGACAAAGCGCCGGCCTCGGTGAAACCGTGGCTGCGCTCTCAGGAAAGCGGCGCTGGAAATGTCCTGCCGTTCGGCGCCCCTACGTGATCACACAGACATATATATATATATATATATATATTTATATTTGTATGCAGAGGTTATGTGCATTTGTTTGCGTCTCGTACCCTTTCCCTTAGAGCAGACATCAGCATAGCACCTCGCATCGGCGATTTCGAGCTCTGGCTGGGCCCACCTTCTCCTCGAGGCTTCGTGTCAGGATGCCTGCCTGCTGCTTTTCTGTGTCGTGCGTCCACCGCCCGCTGGCTGCCGGGAAGACTGGGTAGAGCGTTTCCGGCTTGGGGTGTCTCGTCTTCTCCATGTGCCTGGCCGGCAAGCGGCTGAGCGCGAGGCTCATGCGGTTCGCCTTTCCACATGTCGCACGATGTTCCTGTTCAGGTCTGCCTTGCGCCGCGCATTTCGTCTCTGCCGCTGCGCCTGACAATCGAGACGGATCCAGCGGGGTCAGGAGCGTTGCCTTCCTCCGATCGCCGTCTCCTTGCCTTTTCCCAGCGCGAGGCGGGGTGCTTGGTCCCCATCCGCTTCTGTCTTGCGAATGTGTCGTCGACTCTTCTCCTAGGCGTGGAGTTGTTCGCCGACATCTCCGGCGCAGGGCGCTCGGCGCCGCTTCGGCTTTCTCCGGGCGACGTGGCCGTCGCGCCTGCGCTCTTCTACTCTCCTCTGGAAGAAGAAGAAGACCGCCACGCCGCCTTCTTCTGCGCTTCCTTTTTCTGCGAAGGGGACGAGGGCGCGAAAGGTGCACGCGCGTGGGGGGGAGACGATGCCGACAGGTTTTCTGCGTTGCCCCGAGCCCCCAGTCGCGAGCGGGAGACTGGCAGAGAAAGACAGGACGACGGGATTTCCGACGAGGCAGATCGATTTCCGCGCTCCCCAGGAGACTCCCTTGACCTGTGTCGGGGGCGCGGCGCCTTAGTTTCGATGCCTCTCTGTTTCAGCACGGCCGGGGACGCACAGCCTCCAGGTCGGGCTAGTGTCCCCTCAGGCGCCTCGCCGCACAGAGAAGGGTACAACACTCCCGGATTCCCGAGCGCGTCAGGTGAATCCTCAGCCGGCGCCGAGCCCGACTACACAGGACCCAGCACAAGGCCGGCCGCGTTCTTCTTCCCGTCGCCCTCTGCTCTCGCTGCGAGGCGCCGAGAGCTGTTTGGTGGGGCGGGTCGCCTCATGGCCCCCGGCCTTCGCCACACTCACGAGAGAGAGCGTTGCTTCGCTTCGTTGTCGACTTCTTCGCAAGGGAAGGATCGCGGCGGGGCGGGTTCGCAGCTCTGGAGAGAGAAGCCTCTTCCTGTGCTGGGCTCGCGCCGCCCCTCTTCTCTGGCGTATCTGGAGACGCTGTTTTCTCTCCCTCTCGCGGTCCCGGAGTCCGTCGCGCCTTCCTCTGCTGCGTCGCGCACCGACGCTGGTCCACTCCTCGAAGGTCGGTCTCCGTCTCTCGCGTCCCCTCCGGTCTTTCAGCGGCGCGTCCTGGCGTCTTTGCTTCGCCGCGCTCTGATTGTGAATCCGCAGTCGTGTCCCCTGCCTGTCGTCCATCCCACAGTCCAGGCCGACGCCTTTCGAGGCGGCCCTCTCGCCCTCGCCTTCGGGGCTTCCTGGAGTCGCGACGAAACGCTGGAGAGCCCCGAAGACAGCTTTTCTCTCGCGTCCCTCGCGAGTACCTCCGATTCTGCGCTGTCCTCCCAAGACAGAAGCCGCTACAGCAACTCGCGGGCCCCGCCTCCCCCTCTGCATGCGCGACTCGGACCTGGCCCATCTTCGCTGGACGCAGGATCGGGCGGCGCGGCGTCTGCGGCCCTGGCGGGGCTGTGGGGCGCGCACGTGGCGACTGGGTTTGCCGCGAGCTCGGTCGCGGGCTCAACGAGCGCAACCAGCCAGCGCACCCCGGGGAACTCGGCCGGCGGCATCGGGTCCTTCCTTGGCTCCCACACGCAAGTGTTCCACCGGGGCAGCGCCAGCAGCGCAGGGTCGGGCCGCGCGGGAGAAGAAGAGAGGCGCAAACTGCCGGTTCCCGAAGAGGCACTCGCAGCTTTTTTGAGCGACGTGTCGACGAGCTTGAGCTCAGGAGTGGTTGTCGGAGGGACGCCGTACAGTGACACAGTCGAATTTCCAGGGACAGATGTGAAGGACGTCGATTTGCCTGCGGCTTTCAGTGCCGCTGACTCTCTTTGTTTCGACTCGGAAGAAGGCGCGACGAACCAAGACAGGCCTGGCGCGCCGCAGTTGCCTGTGATTGACTTGACTGACGTCTCGGCCTCTGCGGAGGCCTCTGGGCCTTGCGAGGTTCTCCCGCGTCTCGCTTCGCGGCACCAGGTAGCTGTGGCGAGCGCGTTAACGAACAGAGATTCCGCAGCCCTCGGCAACGCTCCCGTCGCTTCACACCGAGGTGGACGCGCTGATGTCCACGGCGACCAGGTTCTAGGAGGGGCGATGGCCGAAAACCCTCAGAACAGCGTCCCGTCGCTTCCTCTCTTGCCCCCTTCATCTCTGGCTGCTTCGCTCTCTCCAGTCGGAACGGCACATGGACAGCCGCTCGGTGCGCCGGCGTGCTTCAACGGCTTCTACTGGCTCGGCAAACGGACGCAGCAGCTGGGGGTTGTAGGCCCAGGGGAGAAGGTTGAGGCGACACTGTTCGCCTTCTTCCCCTCTCCCGGCGTCTTCAACGTCAACAAAGTGCGCTTCCGGGTGTCGATATTGGGTCACGTCGAGGCCGAAAAGTCGACTGGCGATGGGAGCGACGCCGAGGCGAAAGAAAGGCCACAGCCGGAGCAAAGGGCGAGGGAAGAACAACGGCGAGAAGGCGGGGCCGGCGACGGCTCGCCGTCTGCAGCGGCGGGCGGGCGAACCGTGATTCATCTGGACCCCAGCCTGCACAATGTGCCGCAGCTCCTCGATGAGAAACGCCTGGAAATAGAAGAGAACCAATGGGAAAGCGAGTTAGTCGATCGTTTCGCTGGACGGAAAGCTGTTGTGGGTTTCCCGTTTGAGTGTCTCGTCCACGTCCAACCCGCGGCGACGCTGTGAATTGGTGACATTCCCCACGCGGGCCGACTGACGGAGACCAGAGACTGTAGAGAACGAGAACGAGGCGACTCGACTTCTCGGAGACAGAGGAGGAGCGGCGGAACCGGCGGCCCTGGAGGAAAACCGCGGAAAGCTGACACTCTGGCAAGAAACGCTGGAAAGGGATTTTTCTCGAGAGTGCCGGGAGGACGAAAACACGCGATGAAAAACGTGAAAGGGAGGAGAGACACTTCGGATGGTTTCATGACCGTCCAGAGACGCCAGGATCCCTGGACCGGACTAGGAAAATAACGGGGAGCGGAGAAGCAAAGGCAAATTCTAGCTGCGCCTGGAAACTGAGGCTAGGGGCGCAGAAATACGTGATCTCGAGACGAGGAGCTGGATGCTGTTTCATGCTTTTGGAAGGGAATCGCGCTGTGTGTCTCCAACTGCACAAAAGAGACTAGCGTGTGAGCGAGTGCCGGCGTATTCGTTACAGTGGAGACAGAAAGCCCGCTGTTTAGGATGGCCTTTCGGCGTTTAATCCCCCGGAGGGCTCCTTTGGTCAGTCAACGGCTGGTGACATATAGAAAAGCGATTCCTCGCAGGACCACTAAACTAGATTTAGATGCCCCGACTCAGTGTGGTGGCTGCAACATCTGAAGTGTTGTGTTTGTGTAAACCAAACCGTAGATCACAAACACTTTCGGGAACGCTGAAGGAGTCAACTGTGGGTTATTCCCGTCGCGGATCTGGCGATGAAGTGAGGCAGTCTCGCTTGTGTTCGCCTTCCCTGGCACGCAGCCCAAACACAGTGACGCGTTCGAGTCGGACAAGGAAATGCGGAGTTTGTGAAACCACGGAAGCAACAAAGTTTGCGGCTTTTCACCCTCTCCCGATTCGCGCCACAGCTGTGCCCGAATGTGAGAGGCATGACGCATGTGCGCGGGCGAGTTCGCGACGCGTCCTGCGAAACACGACTGCCGTTCTCCATTTCGGGTTTCAACTGATTCAGGAGTCCGTCAAGGAACAGGCATTCCTAGCATTGCTACATTTCGTGATGTCGCGATCTCTGATGAGCTCGCACCTACACCTGTCGGAAAAGCAATGCAGAAAGTCCAGAAATAAGTCAAAATCCTTCTCTCGCACGCCAACACAACTGTGCAAACTCGCTCTCCGAGCATCTGTACAGTTTAGCGCAGTGAAACTTCACTACAGCCATGTTGGAAATCTTACGACATGCCGGTTGTTCAAATACGGCAATATATATATATATATATATGAAGACGCTCCTGCACAGAGAGTTGCTACACGAAACAGCTCATCTCCGTCCGCTGCATTGGTTGATTGCGCTTCCGGTGGAGACGCCCAAGACAGGCCCCTGAACTCGTTGTTCGCACCAGAAAGCGTAGGAAACCACTAAACGGTCATCCGCAGTCCTTCGTCTGCCGATATCTGTCCTTCGTCATGTGGGCATTCTGCACTCATGGCCGGTGTCCGATGTCTGTGTGGAGATACCGACCTTTCCAATTTTCATAAACTGGAACGGCGCCTCCTGCTGCGTTTACACTTGAGTGGATACTCCTTCGCACCTGAAGGTGCCTGGTAGAGATGCTACGGATATATTCCACGGGGAGAAGAGGAGAAGTCTTCTCTTTCCAGGTTCCGCGTGGCATCTGCGACCGAGACTAAAGCACCCGCGTCGCCTGCCTCTTCCACCCTCCACGTTCGTTCTCCACTCGTGTTATTTACTCGATTGTCTTTGCGAGCTCGCCCTAGAAGAAAGGCGCGGATTGCTCCTTCTTCACTGACCACGGCGGAAAAAAGCACGTGTTCGGCTGGGCACTGTTTCTGTCTTCTCGTTAACCAGAAAAACCGGTACAAACCTTCCCGGCTTGTTTGCGGCGCAGCAATAGATGCACAGAGGCTTGGCCTCTTCTGTGGACATGCATTGACATTCAGGGTTGCCCAGCTCGCTCTCCCGCTCTGTTTAGGCGTAGTTCCAAATGTGTTTGCAATTCTAGCCTCAGACAAAAACGAATCAGGTCTTTTCTGCCGTCCTTCCAACCCTTTCCGATATACCAGATGCGTGCATATAAAAAAATACGGAGGGACTTGGCGCATGCAACGACGTCCTGTGTACAAGCCCTCAGCGCGGAGTGTCTGGGAATGCACACGGCAGGAGATTGAATGTTTGGCGTGGACATGCGAAAGAAAAAGAGAAAACGGATGCCTCCATGGGTCTGTCTCGCAATTCTCTCTAAACTGCTCTCCCTTTCATCCTTCCTCCTCCTTCTCGCGGCTTCCTCGCTGTCCCCTTTTCTGTTGATGCAAATGGCGGCCTCCCCCCAGACCTCTCCTCATCTCACCGCAGCCAAGTGACCACGGAAGTCCAGATCAAGCATTTACACAGCGCATTTCTCTTTTCCTTTCCTGCGGAACCCATGCACCCGGTGGTTTCCCGCGTCTTTCCCCCGTCGTTTTACTCTCTCGCCTTTCTCGCGGTTAGCCGCAGCCCCTCGCATCGCCCCTGCAACTTTTTCTCGCCCCGCGCTCGGAAAGATGAAACCACGAGATCAAGGCTCTCTCTGATCTCTCGCCTCGTCTGCAGCTTTCCCTCCTTTCCGCATCTGTAGGTCTCTCCTCACTTCAGCCCTGCCCTTCTCTCTCTCTTCGCTCAACCATGGCCTCGTTCGTCGACTCTCCGGGCCTTATCGGCGGGGTAACTGCCCCGGCCCTGGGCACCTTCCCTTCTCCAGTCCTGTCTCCTTCTCTCTCTTCTTCCTGTCGTTGTATCTCCTCTTCGTCTTCCTCCTCAGGACTTGATCTCCGACTTGATTCCGAGCGACGCCGAGCGCCGATAGACGCCGCATGCACAGGCGACGGCATGCAGACTAAGACAGGCGGGACAGACAGAAGAACGCGATTCTCTGCGGGCGTTGCGGCGCTCCATGTAGGCCAAACAGAAGACTGCACGACCGGCGCTTCGCCCCTTATCTCGGGTGATGCAGGCCGTCTCTCTTCTCCCTCTGCCAACCAGAGAGAGAAGACGCCTCGGCCCACGAGACAGTCCGCTCCTCGCTGGGAACACAGAGAGAAGGGAGACGCAGAGACAGGAGAAGACACCGCAGCAGGCGACGAGAACAAGGAGACGATAGAAGGCGTCTGGATTGCCCGAGGAATTGATGTACCGGATTTAAGTGCACATCTCACCTGGTAAGTCAACTCCGAAGGGACACTTCGCAAAAGGCCAACGACATCAACAAGCATACCTCTCTCTCTCTCTCTATATATATATATATATAGATATATAGCTATGTATATATAATTGTATATATGTATATATGTATATATACATGCAAGCCTCTGGCATGTGCATGTACGCATCGCACGTTTTACACACACGCCTGCGCCTGCAAATGGCATGGCTTTGGCGCGTGCCAATTTCTCTCCATCGGTCCTGTCTCTGCGCATGCAGTTCTTCCACACAATAGGGTGGTTCTCTCTCTCTGTCTCGCGTCTCAGCGTCTTCCGCGCGTCGACACTCGAGGTTTTCAACACGTCCCCGTCTGTCCAAATCCTCGCGGTCTCTGCGCCCGCCTCCGCTTCGCCTCTCACTGACCGAGTCCCTCTTGCCGACTCGCCATGCTGTCGAACCTCCGGCAACTCAAACGGCCCTTCTCACGCGCCGATCCAGCTCGAAATGCCCTCGCGTCAACGATCCCTCGCTCCAACCTTTCCGCTCCTGCTGCGCGTCCCGGTGCCCGCGCCGCTAGCCTCGCGAAAGCTGTTTGACGCCGGTGTCTTTTCCACGCCCTTCAGCACTTCTCAAGGCCAGCGTGGCTGCACCAGATGTGCGCCGCAGTCGCCGAATCGCAGGCTCGCCGGTCGTGAAAAGAAATCTTTCTTTCGATCCCTCGCGGCGTTTGCCTCGTCTCAGCCCTCGGCGTGGCGTGGGCTTTTCCCGCTTCGCTTCCCTTCGCTGTGTCACCGCCGGAAACAGCCCAGCCGCCCCGCCTTCGCCGTCTCCATCAAAAGACCCATCGACAAACGGGTCAGCCAGGAGAGGCGCGAACCTGCGCGACGACGTGCAGCCGGCAGATGGCCCCCAGGCGGCGTGAACGAAGCGCGACAAGAGTGGAGCCTCGGGGCTCACAGGGCGAGGGACTCGAGCCAAGAGACAGTTGTCGTCTTTGCGTTCGTGACCGCAGATCGACAGCTCCACCACGTCCGACTTCGCCTCCGGAGGGCGGGCGAGACGGGGGAAGACAGGCGGCTCTCCGGGGACCAGTCAAACGGAGACGAGGCCCCGGGCGACACGCGAAAGGCAGGCGTCTCGGTTGTCTGTGAGCTGCTAGACGTCGCGTCCGCGTCTCTGGATGTTGAACTGTCCCTCGGTTCCTCGTGGGGCGTGGGGGGCGCCAGTTCCCCGCTGCCTGCACGCGTCGACGCCTCGAGACGAGCGGGAAGTGGGCCAGGCGACGCCCATTCAACCCTCACCGCCAACAGCCACTTGTTTGTCGTCGATGACCGATCGCTGCTTCTCTCCTTCCCCGGCCTGGGCTGCTGGGGACTCCTCGTGATGGGCGCTTGCGAGGGCTCTGCGGGCGAAGCTGGGCAAGCTGCCGATCTCCACGAAGGCCTCGGGGACGGGCCAGAAAGTCGGAAGCGCCCTCGGCAGTCCCATGACGACTTCGAAGGCACAGAGGCCACGGAGCAACGCAGCCCTTGCGGCGCCCGGTCTGGAAAGAGGCGCCTTGACGCGGCGCTCGTGCGCGCTTCCGACCCAGAAGGCGAGATGGGCGAGATACGGCACGCCGACGGCGTTTCTCAAGCAGCAGGGGCGACTGCAGCCGCAGCCAGCGGAGCCCCAGAAGACGGGCGCGGGGCCGAGACCTTTGCATGCGCCTCTCGGCGCCCGCACAGGCAAGCTGTTTGGCTTCCCGCTCCCTTTTCTTTGCCTCCTCCGCGAGTCGCTTCTGCGCACAGCCGTCCCCACGGGGAGGCAGGGGTCTTCAGTCTCTTTGCGCCTTTCCGCGCGCTTCCTTTCTGCTCACCAGCCGACGCCTCAAAACGTGGAGGCCGCGAAGACAACCTCTGTCGTGGCAGCTCCGTCTCGGAATCAGGGCGCGGACTAGAGAAGAACGTGGCGGACACGAGACGCATCTGGGCGCGTGCGACGTTTGTGGCCCGGCTGGCGCCATCCAGCGCCGGGTTCGAGGGCTGGCTGGGCGGCGGGCGACTCGCACAGCATCAGGGGGGGAAACGAGAAGTGGGTAAATGGTGTCTCTTTCGGAGGCGAAGCAGGGACGAAACGAAGGCTCCGAGTCCGCTTCTCCCTTTGCCATCTTGCGGCTTTGAGCCGAGTCTTGAGGCGTCTGCGTGCGCCACCATTTTTGTGGTGACTTGCGGCCCCGTGGGTCACCAGACGGGGAGGGCGGGCGACGAAGGCGAGAGCTTGGACGGGGCAAAGACGTGCGAAGAATGCCGGGGCGGTGACGCGCCGGACGAAGACAGCCGTGCGCCTGACCTTGCAGGCGACGGGAGGAAAGGCGCACACATGCACCATTTGGGTTCGGAGGTCGAACACGGTCGTGCGCAACGTCTCTCTCCGTCGGCTCGTGCTTTTGACGGGCAGAGTGAAGAGAAAGAAGACGCGCCGTTTTCCCTTTCCGCCACCCTCGCGGAAATCTGTGTTTGGCAAATTGGCGTCTCTTGCACACTCGACTCTGTCCCCACACATTCACGCTCCGACTCGTCGCCCTTTTCTTCGGCCGGTGTGTCTCCTGGTCGCTCCTCATTTTCCCTGTTGGCGCGGCGTGTCCTGCGGCTCTCGCCTCCGGGCGACTATGCGACGTGCTTCGGCCACGGCCAGCCGGACGGGGACACCGCACAGCCAACTGGCTTCTCGCCAGGCTCTGCCGCGACCTCTCGGCGCTCCGTCTTCCCTGTGGAAACACTGCTGATTGCAGAGAACGCGCGCCTGGGAGCGAGGGAGGGCGAAGAGACAGAGGGTCTGGGAAACTCGGAACGCAGGTCGTGGATCGCCGTGGTAGACAGCCGGGGCCGTAGCCACCTGCTGGAATGGCGCGTGTGGGGCATCTGCCGGGCGGCGGAGACCACAGAGATGCAGGCAGACGCAGACGACCGCGAAGCGACGTTGGAGGAGGCTTCTGAGTCGTGCCTTGTGGGCACGGCCGGATGCGCCTTAACCTACGTCGAATGCATTTCCTTTTCTCACAGCGATGGTGCCAAAGCAGCAGGCGCATCGCAGGGTAGGCAAAGCGAAAATCGATGGCCAGTGGCAAGGAGGACGACTTGCGATGTGGGGCGTACACTCGCCGCTTCTCAAGCGCGGGAAGAAACAGAGGGACAGTGGCTGCTGACCGACACGCACCTGTGGCGACTTCCGTGGGGAAGCAGTGAAGAAGAGAGTTCTCGACAGGGACATGTGGTGGGAATGGGCCGTAGCGGTCGGGAGGGAACTTACGTGCATGCGTTTCCTCTCCCGTCTTCGGCGCCTTGGAGAAAGAACGCGTTTCCTTCCCTTTCGGCCTTCCGCATCCCCCTCGCGCACTCGCCCGCCCCGGAGCCGCCGAGCGGCGGTATCTGGAGTCCCCAGACGTGTCGCGCTCGCCTCGAACACCTCCTTGCGTCTTTGCGGTCGCTCCGGTCTCGCTCACTGGTCTCCTTGGGGGCGGCGCCGGACACGTCGGCTCCCGGGACAGTCTCTTCCCGGTGGCGGGCCGCGGCGGTTCTCCTGGCGTGGGTCGCAAGAGCCTTGGAGCCTTCAGACTCGTCTTTGGGCGGCTCGTCGTGTTCCGCCTCCTCGCTCTGTCAGTTCTTGCTGTGCGCCGAGCAGAGAGACCCGGGGCAAGCGCGCTGTGACCGGGCGCATCCCCACGACGTGGAGCAGATCCCGGAGTCTGTCTCTCTGAAGCGTCTTTTGTGGGGCGTCACCCTCCTCACGGTGCAGAGGGCCGACTCGTGTGCCTGCGGTCGTGCGTCGGGAAACTCGTCGCCTTCTCATTCGCCGTCTTCTCGTTCGCCTCCTCATTCTTGGTCACGGTCCCGTTCCGTTTCGCCACAGAGGCGAGAAGACAAGCGCGCTTTCCTCGCTGATCCGCTCCTGGCTGCTGTGACCGCGAGTATCGTGCTTTGCCGATTCTTGGTGGACACGCTGGATGCGGGTTCCTCCGCGCTCGCGCCGCTGTGCGCGTCGGTCGCTGGCGAGAACCGCGAAGGCTCGTGCAAATGGAAAAGGTCAAACGCCCAGCAACTGCGCTTCCTTGTGTCTGGGCGAGCTGAGGCGGGCGGCTTCTTTCTGGGCGCCTCGCGGGTCTGGTGGGAGGAGCTGGAGAGAGAAAAGAGGATTCTCGACTGTCGGGATAAAGGCGACGAAGGCTTGCTGGATACGGACAGAAAGGCTGGGATTGAGGCGGGTGGGGGAAGATGCCAAGCCGCGAAAGTGTGTTCTGCTCCGGAGGGTACACAGACGGCGTGTGCGCTTCCGATGATCTTCTCGTATTCGTCGCTTCCCGCCTTTGTCGTCCAAAACTCGTCCACTTGCCGTGAAGCCTCGCCTTCGACTTCTTCGTTTCTCTCCCCCCTCGGGCCCCTCGCGGCTTCGCTGTCCCTGCTTCGTCCAGCGACGTCTCTACCAGAATCGATTCTTCTCCAACTCGCCTCTCTGGCGCGTGCGGTTGGAGAGGACGCGCATGCACTCGGTCTCGAGAGCGCAGAACTCACCGACGAAAACGGATACCGAGGGTTCTCACCAGACATCGAAGCAGCGTGTGGTGTAGAACGAGGCTACGAAAGCGAGGCGGAGACGCCTCAGCCGGAGGGCGACAGCGGGGAACCAGAGGGAGGGAGCAGGATCCCAGATGAAGCCACACTCGCTGAATGTTTTTTCTTGCTGCATGCGCAGCCCGAACCCTCCGGGAAACCCGGTCCAGTCCAGAAGCGCGTGGCGCGTCGCTCTTCGTCCCCGTCCTCACGGGGCGGCGTCTCGGTGCGGCCTACGCGCCGTCGGAAGGCTGGGCTGCAGGCTGCGCGTGAAAGCCGCGACGCTTCCGAGAGCGAAAACGATGGCGAGGAGAACGGGGCTGTGCGAAGCACCAGCAGATTAAGACTGCCAGTGACTGAAGCGAGAGAGCGCGCGGCAACAGAGAGACTCAACCCTCCCGAGTGCTCAGTCGCCTCGGCAGCTGTCCACGCTCGTCAAATTCTGTTTCCGGTTGACGATGCGCGGAAGGCTACAGATCAAATTCGACACGAGACAGTCGGCGACGAGCTCCATGTGACGGGCCGTGACCACGAGGAAGCGAATGAAGAGAACCCGGTGGTTTTGGAAGCTTGGCATCTGTCTGCTCTCCAGCGTTTTTTTCTTCGGTGCATGCAGCGCGAAACGGGCGGGATATCGCCTCTCACACGAGACACGCATGCGACGTGGCCTAGAAGCATCCTCATACGCGAGGTCCCTGAAACGGCGTTTTCTGTTTTCCGTGGCCTGGCGCGAGAAGACCGGGCTCGGACTGGAGGGGGGAGCAGAGAAGGGGGAACAGACCGCCAGAGAGGCCACCCAGGCGCGCAGAGTGAAGGAGAGATCGAGCGAACCATTGAAACTCTCCTTCGCCTCTCGTCTGCGCCTTCCTGGCGCATTCTGCTCGCCGGGTGTCTCCGACTCGAAGCTTCCCTCGCCCTCGCACGTGTCGTGGAGAGTTGGAGCAACAGCCAAAAGGGAAAGACAGAAGGCAGCCGAGAAGAACGTGAAGTGGACGCCGATGACAGCGCCACAGAAGACGAATGGCTTATCCATGATCTGTGGGTGCCAAGATTAGACGACGTTGAGAGCCTTCTTCGCCGCGTTCTAGGCAGAGGGGAAAGCGGGACGAGTCAGCGGGAGACGCCCAGCAGCAACACAAGGAAAGGCGCCGAAGACGGCCAGAAAAGCACGAAAGACAGGAACCGCCAGAATCGTGGACAAACCCGGTGTGCTCTTTTCAGCACTTGCTCCTCCGTTACATCGGCACTGCGCCTGCTGAAGTCCGATACAAGGTAAGGACGTGAGACACAGGGCTTCCATCGTAAAACCCGCCCGCTTCAATTCTTGGTCTAGCGGGTCCCACGGATATTCGTTTTTCTGTCTCCATACAAATAGTGGATTCTCTTCTTGTGGGTCGATTCTTCTATTCCAGCCCCCCCCCCCCCCTGCCCCCGAGGCTTTGTTATCGTAGGCGCCTTGCCAGCCTCGTGGTGTCTCCTCTTCCACAGGTCGCATTCGTCCGTTTGTCGAGTTTGCGTCTGTTGCGCTTTTCAGCCTGCTCGACGTCCCCTCAACTGCCGAGGGAGAGTCTCCTCTCGACGCCTTTCTGGTCTTCAGAAGTCGTGTGAATCGCTTGGTTGACGCTCTGCTCTCGCCGCTTCTTCGCCAGTCTCCTTCTCGCGGGCATCTCGCCCCTCCGCTGCTTCCCCAGTCTCCGGCCCCCGGGTTGGACCTAGCGAGTGTAGCGCCGCCGCTCCCGTCGCTCTTTCCGCTCTCGTGGAGTGGCCAGGAACGCGCTGCTGTCTCCTCCCAGCAGGGCTGCTCCGACCGAGTGTTGCCGTCGCTCTACCGAAGTGGCGCAGCTCACATTCTCTCTTTTTCCCTCTTTCCGTCCTCTGTTCGAAAAGAACTCGGTTCGGCGTCGCCCTCCGGTCCGTCGCCAGCCTCGTCCCTCGACGCCTGCCTGTCTCTCCTCCCGTTCGCGAGCGTGGGTGGGCATTGCTGGGGGCGATCGGCCCTACCTGTTCGACGGGGGCTGCCGAGCGGCGAGGCCGTCGCGCTGCCTCCCAGGGGACCACGAGAGGCGCCGGGACATGCGAGGCAACACGCGTGCGCCGCGACGACCTCGGAGGGGCTGCTGGACAACCCGCCGTTCGCCAGCCGTCTGGAGGAGCTGCTGTCGCCGCGTGGGGACTCGGGGCGCGCGGCGCCGTCTCAGGCTCGGAGCGGACGCAGCCACGCTGCCGAGTACCAAGATGCTATCTTCTCTGCCTTCTCCCGCCTCGGAGCACGCGTGGTGGGCCCTGCGCTCGGCAGCGCCGTCGTCGGTTCCTACTTTCTTCTCGCGGCTCTCGCAGCCAGCACGGACTGGGCGATTGCGGCCGTCCTCGCTGCGTCGGGGACTCCCGTGGACATCGGCACGGCCGGAGCCCTCGAGCAGAACGAAAGGTTTCGCCTCGCCGTTCGCCTTTCGCTCGATCCCTGTCGCTCTCCCGCGTCGTCCTGGGACCCGCACCTGGCCACCGGCGATGGTAGGGACTGCAGTCCCGAGTCACAGGCTCAGGGAAGGCAACAGAGACACATCTGCAGCCCGCACCCTGCTCTCGAGAGAAAGAACGCCTTTTCTCTGGAAGCGGACCCCCAAGCCTGGAGGTCGGCTCTGCGCGGCGACGCTTCCCGCTCTTCCTCTCCTACCTCGTGCGTCTCGTTGGGTGTCTCTGGTGGCCTGGAGTCCCGGCGAGCGGTGCACGGCCCTGCGACGTCCGAGGACGCCGATGGAGACACCCGCGGTCGCACCGGAGACAGTGAGCGAGCCCAGCGAAGACGGCCGCGAAGCGATGCGTCGCCCGGCGGCTTCTTCTCCCCCCGCTCGTATGGCTCCTCGTCGCCCGCAGGCAGAGCTGAAACCTCGCCAGGCGCTGGAGCGGCGGCGAACCAGTCCCTGCACGCGCTTCAGACAAGCATCGACGGCTCAGTAAGTAGCGAAGCGTGATTCAGAGAAGCTTTCTGTCGCTCCTGGCGCATGCCTTGAGGGCAGTTTTGTCGTTGGTTTTCATGTTGCTTCACAGGCCGCGCCGCGGTCTTGAACGGAGCTCTAGGGTTCAAACCGTTTTCGTCCTTCGGATACAAACATAGGCCTTCGTAGATGTGAAGATATGTCTGTGCGTCCACGCTTGTAGGCGACGGTCATATATGCCTTTTGTGTGGCTCTTCGCTTCTTTCCGACTGTGGTCTCTTCGTTTCGTCCATGCGCTCCCCTTCCGTCTGTCAACATCAGTCTTTTAAATATCTCGCTCTCGTTTTCCCCGTGTATGCAGCTCCACGTCTACGCGGGTCTAGTCGCTGCGTTTCGCCTCCGTCCTCATGCGCGCTGGCCGTCTTCTCCAGCCGACGCGTTTTTGTCGCTTGGCTGTACATCGGCTGCTCGCCGTTGTGCGCCCGCAACGCGTTGTGCGTCTGCTTCACAGTGCGCGTTTCCTCCTGCCTTCTCTCCCGCGTTCCCTCTCCTGCTTCTGCACGTTTGGCGCGCGGGCCACGCGGCGGCTCTCCGGGCCACTATGCGGCGCAGAGAGAGAACCGAGAGCGCGAGAGACAGAGCGAAGAAGTGGGGAAACGACGAGAGAGAGGAAGGCGCAGAGGACTCCGAGCTCTCATTCGGTTCACGTTGTGCAGCCGACCCGACAGAGACCAAAACATCCTCTCCCCGCGCAGATGCAGCTGACACCTCTTCGTTCCTCGCCTTCTTCCTTCGCGCGCTTTGCCAGCATACCTTGCCGTCGACGCTTCTCGCGAGAGCCGAGGTAACCTTCGCTGGCGATATTTCTGGTCTGGCCGTGTTTCCACCTCGTTGCATATGTTTCGTCGGTGGATGTGTGTTTTTGCCTGTCTCTGGGCGTTTGCGGGATCCCTTCTGGTTTCATTGTTCGTTCGCATTTCCCTGCCCGTTTGCTGCCACTCGCCTGGTTCCTGCGCGGTGTGGGAACAGCTCGCAGCTGCGACCGCACCGGTTTTTGCTGGCAGATCGCGAATCCACTCGACTGCCCAGTGGCGGAACGATGTAGGCGAGCTTCGCTCTCGCGCCTGCTCGCCCGTGCCTTCGTCTGGGCGTCTCGTCGCGTCTGCCTTTTCGCCCTATCCTCTGCGCTTCGAGTGCCCGTTGCTTCCTGACCATTTCGTCTCCTCGCGCCGTGCGATGCCTGCTTCGCTGTCTGTGTCTGTTTCCTTGGCTTTGCGTCGCTTCTTACACGTTTTCGTGGTGTCCGCCGTTTCCTCGTTTTCATCCTTGTCTCTATTTCTTCTCTGCGTTCTCTCCTCTCCTACGCCTGCAGGCATCTGAGACCCTCGCCTCGGTTCTCGCGCAGTCCCCTCTCGCTGAGCATCGGGTGGCAGCCCATGCTTTGCAGATCTGGGTACTGCTGACGAGTGTATCTCTCTTCGCGCACCCCTCCGCTTCGCCGTCTCCCTCGTTCGCCCTTTCGCCTCCTGTTTTCTTCCTCCTCTTGGGACGCGCAGCATCTGAGGTGCACAGCCATGCTCTCGGCGCTGTGCTCGAGACAGGCCAATCCTTCTCGCTTCTCCAGAAAACCGCCTCAACTCTCTGCGCAGCCCCTTCTGCCGCTGCCTCCGCGTCTCTCCTACGCCCCTTCCTTCGCGTCCTTTCTCCCTGCTCGCCCTCAAAAACACGCCATCTCGGCCATGCGACAGCGAGCGCAGCCCGCTCCGAAACGGAACAGGACAGCGTGGACGAAGAAGAGCGCTTCCTGGCTAGATGTTGTGTGAGTGTTTTGAGGAATGGCGAGAACCAGCGTCCACCAGCCGCCGACGACAGGTTTCTCGTGAAGAGTCTCGAGGCGCTTCTCCTTCTGCGCCTGTCTCGGCATTTCGACGCGTTTTTCCCGTTTTCCGCCACGCCATCTCTCGCTGCCTCCCCTACAGCGTCACCGCCTCCTTTGCTTCTTCCTTCACGCTTCCACAACCCCACCGCCACGTCGTGGTCCGTTTCAGAGACTCCAGGCAGCCCCCGCGGACGCGACGCGTTTCACGTGCCAGGCTCTTGTTCTTCCCTCTTTCCCTGTTCCTCAGCGTTTGTCGCTCAGTGCAGGGCGTCTTCCGCCGTCGCCACACGGAGTTCGCCGTCTCTCAAAGCTCTGGTTCTCCAGTCGGCAGCAAGAGCAGCTGCAGAGGCCAGAGAATCTCTTCTTCTCCCCCGCAACCCTGACTCCCTGATCTCGCCAATTTGTTCCCGGGACGCGTCGCCAACTCGCTCTCCGGGGCCTGTCCAGAACGTCGCAGCGGCCTTCGAGGGCGAAGTGTGGAACCAACTCTTTCTCGCCTACGTTGCCTGCGGCCAGCTCTTCGGGGCCTTGGAAATCCTTCCCCGTTTGTCTTCTGAGCGCAAGGAGACGGGCGTGCTGGCGATCCTCGCCTTCGTCATTCGGGCGCGGCTTCGAAGAGGCGACCCGCAGAGAGACGAAACGGAGGACGAGGCCGATGGGGCAGCGCCTGTGGAAGACGAGACGAAACAGCGCAGGGAGAGGAGCAGGCGCGGATCGTGGGAAGCAGGTGGGGCGGTCTCCCCAGGCAAAGAGGATGGCAATCGAACCGAGCCGGGAAACCCGGCGAGGGATCGGCAGCGCTCACTCGCGCCGGCCTCAGCCTTCGTCGAAAAGAAAGCCGAAGTAGAAGCACTTGCCGACTTTTCTCTCGAGACTCTCAGGCGCGCATGCACGAAACGCCTCAATCTGTTCATCGATCAGATTCTCTTCAGGGCCGCTCTGGCGACGCATGCAGCGACGGGGCCCGCCCGGGAGGCTTACGAGGTAGGCTCAGAGACAGACAAATAGGGTGGCTGGTGGGACCGGGAGCGCAGCCGCTTCCTGGACGCGACGGCGAACAAGGGGAAGGCATGGGCGGAACATTTGTGGAGAGCAGACCGCGGGTTTCTGTCCGCTCACAGGAAAGTCAGATGCCCCTATCTACCTGTCCCTAGCTGGCCGCGCAGGTCAGAGCGCGAGAGCGATCCGCGAAATACCCAGTTTAAAGAACGCGCAGATAGCGCCCAGACATGGCAGAACTGCATACCCGAAACACTGCTCCTGGTGTGCCTCCTAAATAGAACAACGCCAAGGGCGGATAGACCGCGAGCGGCACGACAGCCGAGCGAAAGAAAGCATGGAGCGCGAAGCGCACGGAAGCAGGAGACTGGAGACGACATGCAAAAGTGTATTGACACTTGGGGGAAGAAACTCCTGTCGCTTTCTTCTCGGCTGGCGCCCGCTGTCGCGTCCCGCCATCTATTGTATACCGTCCAGAACTTGTCTGCCCGTTTCTCAGCTTCTCAAACAAGATCTTTTGGCCTCGTCTCGGTTCGAAGACGCGGTGCGGCTCGCCTTCCTTCACGCGGCATCCATTCGGTGAGTTTGCTCTGCCCAGGTCTCCTCTATGTCTTTGCGATCGTTTGCCGCTGTCTCTGTTTCGAGTGTTTTTTTCGCTGGCGAGGGCGCTCGCCTCCCACCCCTGTTGAGCCTTCGCCGCGGAGACCGGTCGTAGTTCGTGGGACCCTCTCGCGTCTGCTTAAAGAGCGAAACAGCCGGGAGGACGCCAGAAGCGGTGGCAGCCACTGCCGCGCACTCTCACACACACGCACAGCGAACGGGTGTGTTTTTCTTCTTGCCGAAGAAACACGAGAACCGTCGCGAACGAAGCGTGCGTGACAACGACATGCCGCCCTCGGTTTGTGCATGCGCACATATGTGTCATTCACACTCGACAACCGTCGGGAAAACAGGCAGCACACAAAGACAACCTGTCTCTGCCTCTCTTGCAGCCTTTTGCATGCTCTTGTGTGCGTCGTGTTCCTTTTGGTTCCGCAGAGCGTCGTGTGCTTCCCCCGTCTCGGCGCCCGCCGTCCGAACTCCGTGCCCCTCTTCTTTCCTTTCCTTCTTCTCTTCTTTCCCGGGGTCGTCTCCCCACAGCCCCCTGTCTCCTTTGTGTGGGGCTGGCGAGGCCCCGACATTCAACGCGGTGTTTGGGTATCTCTACGGGGGCGCGGCATCGTCTCCGGGGCTAGCGAGGCTCTCAGACGCCCACCTTCACAGTGTGACGGGTCACCGAGGAAGGGGTGCCTTCGCCTCGGGCGCCGCCGCCGTGCCCGCCGCGCTCTCCTCTGCATGCGCGAAAGAGGACGCCGTGGCAGTTGCAGAGCTCGACTTCCCTTCCTGGACCCTCCTGGGGCTTGGCGAGCTGCAGCGCCTGATGGAGACCGGCACCGAGGGCGAGGACGGAGACGCGCCTGGGAGAGAGGCAGGCGACGTGAGGCAGGGGAAGCCACGGCAGGGGTACAGGCGAGGCCGGGTGGACGCTGAGACAGCCGGGACACGGCGGAGAAGCGAGCGAGAGAGAGCGGGGAGAGACAGTGAGACAGGGCGAGGAGAGAGGACGAGGAGTGACACGCGGCACCAATGCGACGGCAGAGAGGAGGCAGAGAGCCAGCAAGGCGCACGCTCAGAAGCCAACTCGCTATCGGCCCAGCATGCGCGTCTGTCTCGTGTCGCTGGACGCTTTCTCCGAGTAAGAGAACACGGAAAGGCACCAGAAAAACTTGATTCCCTAGCAGTGACGTTCCTCGTCTGTTTCGCGTTTCTCACGCTCCCGTTTCACCGTCTCCGCTTCCTGTGTGGTCTCCTCCCTCCATCCTTTCTTCTGGTCTTCTTGTTGTTCGTTTCGAGGAGCCTCGGTCTCCACCTTTCTCTCCTCTTTCCCGTCTTCTCGCTTTTCGGCGAACCGTCCACCTCTGCCCTCGCGGTGTGTGGTGCGAGCTCTCAAAGCCCTCTCCCCGCTCCGGCTACTGGTCGCCGCCGCCGCCCGGAAGCGGAGCATCCACAGACCTGCACTTCTCGTTTGTGTTTGGATTGTCGTTGCGCTTTTTTCCGTCGTCGCCGTCTGCCTTGTCCCTTCGTGTCGTCGCCCGATGTGCACACGTGAACTTCGGCGCTGGTCCCCTCTCTTTTTTTCATGTGTCTGCGTCTGTGTGCCTTAGACTTGCGCCGGGACGGAGCGCGCGTCTCTCGCTGGATCATGCTTTTTGTTTTCGCGGCAAGGCGCAGAAATCCAACGGCCTCACAAACTTCAGAGCCGAGCCGCATCCGGGAATCGAGCGACCGTCGCGCGTTCTCATTCCACCTTCTCCGAGCGCGTGTTTGATCCGGCAGTGTCCCTGGAGGCCGTGCTCGAGGACCTTACGTTGTGCAGCAACTTGTTGTGCTGCTTGTCGTCTTCGTTTCTGTTTCTTCCTCCCGTGCTTCCGTCGCTTTTTCTTCCCCTCACGCCTTCTCTCTCGGGCTCGACGGCCGACTCCGTCGGCGACGTGTGTGTACTGGTTGCGCCTAACCCGCACGAAGCCGGCGAGGGCGAAGACATGACAGATGACGAGAGCACGCCCGTGAACCTTGACCAGTTTGCGTCACCCCTCCCCGACCTCTGGGCCTCCTCGCCTTCTTCGCGCGCATCCGCTCTGTCTGAAGCCTCGTTTCTCTCCGCGGCTCCATCCCCCGCTGCGGCGATGCATGCACGCGCCACCCCGGAGGGAGAGGAAACGGAAGAAAACAGGCGACGCAGCTCTTCCGCGAACCAGCCGCCCGCGTTCACTCAGCTTGTACCGGCGACGGCGACACTCCTGGTGGATGACGAGGGATCCGCAGCTGCGGGGCGTCGAACCCAAGCACAGGCGCATGCATTTTCCACGACCTTCTTAAATAAACTTGTGGAACTGACCAGGTACGGCACCGTCACCTAAACTGCATGCAAGCGTGGGGTGGCGCCTGCCTTTTCTGCTCGGGGGATTTTTGGGAGGGGGGGGATGAGGTCACCTCTCTCGATCCCGTGTCTGGCAGAGGATGTGTGTCAGTCGCCGTACGGAACAAGGTGGTAAATGCCTTTTTGAAGCCGTCTACCTCTTTTCTCGTGCTTGCCTCTTCTTAAAAACAGAGTTCAAAACTGCCCGTCTCGCTTGAAACATGCCCCGCCCGTCGCACGCCCTGCATCCGCACATCGCTCTACCTGTGGATGCATATGCATATATATATATATATATATATATGTTTCTGTCTTTGCGCGTGTACATTCATCTTTCCTGTTTCGTTCCTTTGTCCTTTCCTTCGTCCTTGCCGGGCAGAATAACGTAGAGATCGGTGCATTTGAGTGCCTATCCAAAGTCCACATATGACGGTAAACCGACGAGATGTCTGGCGGCGGTTCGCTGGCACCACGGCTTCCCTTCCTGTTCGATGTGTTCCCGCTTTGTCCTTTCCTCTCTCTGCAGAGGACGCCTGCTGCTTCTCTCCCAGACGACAGACGCGGCCGAGGTCTTCAGCCACCAGCCCTGGAGCCTGGAGGGCGCAGAAGTCGTGGTACAACTGGTACGTTGGAAGGCGCAACGCGAACAGGAGCCGGCTTTCAAGTCCACACTCGGCACACCCGAGGTATCTGTCGTGTTTGTCCGGAACGCTTCCGGGAAAGGCACTGTCCGCGGCGCTGACTCTTCATTTCCCGTTCCTTGCTCCCGCCTCTCTTGGCGTCGTCCTTCCTCTCGCGCAGATGCTGCGTTTCCGGATTCTCGTTTCCGTTTATCTCCGAGTCACCTTTCCCCGGGGCATCTTCATCTCTGTTTCTTCTGCTTCTCACGCTTATGTGCCGTTTCGTGTCTTCGACTCCCTCGCGTGTGTTTCTTCCTTTTTATCCCCTCGTGTGTCGGGCCCTCCCCCTCTCCACGCTGTTTCGTCCTTCTCAGCGCTTCGCCACCCGTCTTCTCCTTCTCCCCCTTCTCCGTCCGTGCGGCTCTCCTCCCAGTTTAACCCCCCTCATCCGTTTCTCTATCTCGTGTGGCCTATCTCCATTCAGATTTCTTTCCAGAGCGTAACATATATATATATATATAGGACCGACTTTCATGCACGACGATAATTGCCCGACACGGTTCGCCCCCTTTTCGGGCCGCTTTCGTTTGCACGTTTTCTTTCTTGTCTTTTTGCGGTGTTGGGTTGCACCAGGGATTCGCGGGCCGCCTGGCCGACGCCGTCCAGCTCGCCAGTCATCTGGAGCTTGATCTCCTTCTGCCTTTCCTCTCCTTCGTGTGTTTTATTCTCCGGACCTACGTCATCGTAGTCGATCCGCTCGCGCCGGCTTCTTTCTCCTTTTCGTCTTCCCTGTCGCCTCCGTTCTCTGCGTTGTCTCCTCCGCCGTCGACACGGCGCGCCGCCGCGCTCTTTCCCCCCGGCGGCGAGTCGGCCGCGGGCGGGAGGAGCAGATTCCACTCGACCTCCTTGTCGGTGTCTTCCTTGCTCGCGGCGCATGCAGCCGAAGAGAGAAGGCGAGGGGAGCGAAGGCACATGGGGGGAAAGAAGCCTGCAGACCGCGTCTCGAATCGGCAGCGCGTCCGCGCAGATCTCGAAAACGAAGAAGCCGGGCAAGCGTTCGCCAGTGACGCCGACGCAGACCCCTTCCTCACGAGTGTGCACGGCGCCGAAGAAGAAACGACGGAAGAAGAGGCGCGGCGAGGAGCCTACTCGTGTTGGCTAGAACTGGTCAAACAGCTCCACCTTCGTTTCCTTCGAGTTGACAAACAGTTGCGTTCTCACCCCTGGCTGCAGCCGCTTTCACAACTTGGACGGGAAACCGCAGAGGCTGACGCAGCGCAGGGGGTGTTCGGCGAACCAGTGGCAGCCTTTCCCTTCCCCTGCGCGGACGGACCCTCGGAAAACGCGACGCTTGACCCCTTCACGCAGACAGCTCTCAGATTCACCGGCGGAAGGTCCCCGGCAAAAGTCGAGGAGGAGGGTGCGACTCGACGCCTGCATGCAAGTTTGCTGAGCGAGCTGCACACTGTCACGCGACAGTTCCCCCACGCGATCCCATCTTTTGTCGTAAGCCTTGATTAAACCAAATTCCCTCGCGGGCCGCGTCGCCGTGTTCTGCGAATGCTGGGCTCCAGCAGTGTCACCTTTCGTCTCCGCCGGCTTGTAACCCGCATGCTTTTGTCTCTCGCGTCTTCCCGGTGGTTCGCTCCTCCCGCGGAGTATTCGCCAGACGAGGGCCTCTGTCTCTGCGGGCGCCGTCGCTTATCCTTTTTTTTTGCTTTTCCCTTTTTTTCCAGTTTGAATACCTGCGAGCAGCCTCCCTGCCGAGCCACCCTGTGGAGGCTCTCGGGCAGTTGCTCAGAGACGACCGCCTCGGAGACGCCTTCAACCTCGTGAAGCATCACTCGCGCTTCCGGCTCCGGTCGCGTTCTTCCGTCTCTGCTGCGACGGACGGAACCTTGGCAGACTGGATCGCGTCGTTGCCGCCTACGGGGAGACCTGGCGCCTTCCGAATGACATTCCTCGCTCTGAGCTTCCCTCTCGTTCTTCAGGTAACACCCAACCCTTTCAGTCTGTTCTGCCTCGGCCGCGGTCCTAACTCGTCTCTGCTCTCTGCTCGGGCCCAGCCCCGTTTGCCTTTCCTTCGTCCCGCTCTTCTCTCTGCTGTCTCCCGCCTCGCTTCTGGAAACGGCCCGTGATTCGGTGAACGTGCGTCGTTCGCGTTTTCGCCCCTCCACTGTTTGTGCTCCCCGTTTGTCGTTTTTTTCCAGCTGCATGCGCGCCTCGAAGACATACGTATGCGGCCTTCCAGCGGCGGGGGCGCCGGCAATAACGCAGGGCGAGAAGACGAGAGCGAGACAGCTGCGAGACTTTTGCGGGAACTCGGACAAATTCTGGCTGACTATCAAAAGGTGCGGCTGCGTTTTTGAGTTGTGCCTCTCTGTCACAAAGAGGCCAGCTGCAGGGTGGGGAAATGCGTGTGGAGAGGCAGCGCGATCGAGTGTGTGAAGGCGTGCGTTGGAAGCCGTAGCGCTGCATGGCTCCGAGGCCGACCAGCCTGGAACCATTTTTTTCTGACTTGCTTCTTATGTAGGCACTCACCCTCGAGAGCTGTAGCAGTTAAATACGGTCGTTTCTCAAACGATCCGCAAAGAGTCTTGAGATGAATAGCGTGAAAAACACACACCCGTGTAGCGTCCAGACGCGGGTCGAGATGGACACACGGGGCGAGCAAGCGGAGAAGGTCTGGGAGAGATAGAGAAGCAGATCGCCTGTCTTGTTGCTTTGTAGAAGACTCGCTTCCTCGCTTTCCTACTTCATGTCGCCTATCGAACACTCCAGTTCTGTTTTTCACCTGCGCGCGCGCCTCGACTCGCCTTCTCACTGGCCTCTCGCGTGTCGGCTCTTTCGCTGCATCTGCCTGGCACGACGCGGCGATTCTCCGTTTTTCCCCTTTTGCTTTTTGCAGGCAGCGCGGATGGTGGACCGTGACGCTGCGTCACTCACTGCTCTGGCTCTGCGACCTCCCGTCGTCTCGGCTTCTCTCTCCTCTTCGGCGGCGTGTACCTCGTCGCGTGTCCTATGATCCCAAATCCTTGCACTTGCGACGCCGTGAGAAAGGCAACGGTTCTGGTGATCTGATGCCGTTGGCGTTCGCGGTCTCTTAATCCGTGTTCGCAGGATTTTCTTTTTCTTCCCTTTTTGGGGGGCTGCGTCTTCGCAGTACAGCGGCTCCGCTGCCCTCTCCGCAAGGCTCCAGTCGTTTCCGCTGCGTCTCCTTCGCCTCTGCGGGTGACGCTCCTCTCTTTCGTTTTTTGGGGGATTTCACAGGTTTGTCTTTGCTCGCTTGTCTTCACCTTGGCCCATGTTAGGCTCTTTTTGTCTCGTGGATTCCGGAACGTTTCGAGTTTTTTCAAACGCTCTGTCTCTTCGCTCCCGTCTCGCGGCCCGCCTTTCAGTTTCGCCACTCGGCTCGGCTGTTGCAGAGTCTGCTTCCTCCTTCTTCGCCGCTAGTTCTCTTCAGCTCTTGCGCTGCGTGCTTTCCCGTGATCACCAGTTTCCGTTCTTGTGGAGACGTCGGCCTTGCGAGGCTTCTCCGCCAGGCCGTGGTGATTCTCCCTGTACGTAGGAATACGCTCTGTGCGGGTCTCGGACACAGTGCCTGTCGCCTTCTGAATCCCCAGGACAATCTCCACTATCGTCGTTCTTCTTTCGTCACGTGAAGTGTTTTGTCGGTTTCTGTCGAACCTCAGTGCGAGGGTTTTGCCCCAGCCGCGCTGTCGGTCTCCACTCTCTGAAGCGACACTCAACAGTCTCTGCTCGACAATTTGAAGCCGTCCTTCGATTCTTTGTGTCTCTTCTACACTGTGCCCGGACCTAAGCTACTCCCGACGTTTTTCCCGGTCCTTGCCCCACTAGGGAGTGCCGCGGGGCTGCAGCTTTCCTGTCTACGCGCTCCGCTCTCACCACAAAGGACCGCCTTTCGCAGCTGTGTTCATCGTTGCGCATGAACTCGCGGCAGTGGCTAAAAACGCAGAAAGAGACTGGAATCCCTAGGACAGCGTTATGCAAATCAGCATTCCGGAGGTTCGCCAACAAAGAGGCAGGAGAGCACTGGCCTCAGCCCAAGAGTCCGGCAAGTCTATTGCTGGCCTTTGGCGTGCAGACCCACAAACAGGCTGTCTCGTCTCGCAGGTTTGGTTTCCACAGTCGTGCGAGCTATGCAAACGCGACAACGGTATCTGCCTTGTCCGTCTCCTCTGCGTGTCTGCGCCTGTCCTCCGTGGCAAAAGTGGGAACCGCGGATGAGAAGGGGTGACGGAGACGCCCTGGGCACTGTCTAGACGCCGACTCTGCTGCGCTTCTCGCTGTTCAGGGCTGCAACGTGAAAGCGGCAGTGTCGGGAGAACGCGATTTATGCAAAACGTAAAACAGCCAACAGTTCTGGTAACGCGCCAAGTGCCGATACGAAAGACCAGGAAAGGAAACAAGAGAAAAAGAGAAAGAACAGGAGAAGCGACGCACACGCCCTTTTGGGCGGCAGACAGCTGTCGACTCGAAAAGACAGTCAAGACTGGGATGTGACGGTGGTGTGTCTCTGTGCCTGAGTGGGTAGGAGCGAGACACCAGCGAGACCTACGAGAAGAGAGAGAAGCGGAGTTTGGGGAAAAAATTGGGGTGCTTCCTGTGTTGCCGCGTCACACCACTGGCGGACCGGTCGAAGAAAAAGCACGGAAGACACGCACGAGAATGGAAACAGATTTTGCCGAAAACGATCCCACCAAAACTTCTGGTGGCGCCTCTCTATTTGCCTTTTTGCTGGACGCCCAGCGGCCCGAAAACGCGGAAGGGAAGTCACGATCAACGCAAACACGGGCGAGACGCAGCGAGAAGCTGCAAACACCGGATGAAGCCACCGAGGCCTGGTGGCACACCTGACTCGGTCCTCGATGGAACAACAAATCGGGACAAGAGGAGCAAAAAGAGAGACGGCGATGCAACGCAAAGAACCGAGTGGCCAAGCAGCGCACTGAAACCACCGCAACGACACCAGAAAACGCCCTGGTGTGCATCTGCTCCCCAAAACGCCTTCCGTTCTCTTCCGAAACAAAGAGACACGAGTCGAACGGACCCGAACGCCCAGCCCCTGTGGAAAGGGCCGCAAAGTGCCAACCGGAGAATCCCGATAAAGCAGAAAACGAACAGAAAAGACGCGACGAATCTCTCACTTCTTCGGCTTTGCCGAGGGACGGTCGAACTCCTTGGCGCCTTTCCGTCCTGAACACACAAACATTTTCTCCTTTCTCCATGCTTGCTGCGGTTCCACACCATGGCGAGAATAAAAGACCAGGCACGCAGCGAGGCGCGCCAACTGCCACACGACAGCGCAAAGAATGCGGTAAAAATGAACTCAAACCTCAACCAAACATATGCACATATCCACTCACGTCCACATGTAATCAACTACCTACCTATATAAATATATATGTGTGAAAATACACTCGGCGCATTATGATGTATATATATATATATATATATATGTTTATATATTATATGTATATATGTGCATCCCCTTCTGTAATATGCAGTGTGAACATTTGATCGGCGTGTGCATGCAGAATCTCTCGCATCGACAGGACCCCTCGCAAAAAACGGTCTTCTTTGCCACTTTGTCCCCGGTCGCCTGATCTCCCGTTTTTTTCGCCAGTGAGCAGACTCTCGTGTGTCCTTTCGCCAAACGCGTCCCAGCACCCCCTCCACCCTGACGCGTGCGGTGTCTCTGTGCGCCTACCTCCCATTTTGTTGTCTGTTTTCTCCTTGATTTTGCTGTTGAAGGCCCAGGCGCTCGTGAAGTCGGTTGTGTCGACATCCACCAGGTGCGTGTGTTTCGTTTGCCCTTGCCGCCCGAACTCGCCGCGGCGCACGCGCATAGCAGCAGGCAGAATCTTCTTGTCCCACTTGTCTTCTCTAAGAAAAGCGATAAGACGAAAACCAGATGCCTAAAAATAACGACTCCGCCAACTGGGCCAGAAAGGCGTTTTTCCCGGAGTGACTCGGCAAAAAACCAGAAATTACGGCGCTCCTAGATATACGCGCACAAACGCATCCTCCCGTCCCCTCCGCAAGTTATCCAGCCCTATCCGTGGCACTGCTCTCGCAGGACAATCCCATGGACGCAAGGACAGCCCGTTTGAATCGACGTGTATTTACACACGGAGAACGCCCCCCCCCCCCCCCCCCCCGGCGCTACTGCTCTAAGTCTTGACCAGTACAAAGAAACACTCTGACAGCCTCACCTCCCCCATGACTGTACATATAAATATGGCCAGACAGAATATATAAATGGGGATGGGCATATAGAAATATAGGAATAGATACGCCGAGAGTGGCTGCGAGGACACAAGCGCGTAGAGATAGGGCAGCAACATCGACAGCAAGGGCGCCCGCTTGAGCTGTCGCTGCTGGTCACGCTTCTTTTCGTGGATGTTTCCACGCAAGCACATCGTGAGAGCAAAGGAGACCCAGGACGTACATACAGGCAGCAGTTCCGCTTGCCCTCTGGTAAGTGAAGTGCCTAGACACTTTGCGGTTGTCGTGCAAAGGTGCCAAGCCTCTTTTGAAAAACTCACCCAACTGGTGCGTTGTAGTCGCGCAGATAAAGAGCCTCTTCTCCGCTCCGTGCGAGATCTTGGAAGAACGCACCCTGAAGACGGAAGAAGAGGAAACCGATGCGCCTTCATTTCTGAAGCCGCGTGGTGCATCTTCGCAAGCACGCGCCCCATGACACCGAAAAAGTACGCATGCGCACCCCACGGACTGACACCGCGCGTGAGTGCCCGTGTCCATGAAGGCATGGTGGGGCGTGTGGCGTACGAACGAAGAGGAAAAAAGAAGGAATTGACTTGGGAAAACGAGAAGAAAGCGGAGCGCATGGCGCGGCTTCAGTCGCGCAGGGTAGCTGAGGTTCAAGGAAGTGAACAGAGGAAGACGCGTATGGAGGGACAAGGACGAAGGGGCAAGAAACTGAAGGAAAGACGCAAGAGCAGAGGACCAGGGAGGAAAACGAGACACTAAAGGTGAGGATGCTCCGCCATTGAGAAAACAGTGCTGAGTAACTCGGCACTTGCACACCCTCAGCAGCGCTACGAAACTGCGGAGAGAACAAAGAGACAAGGAAAGGAAAGATTAAAAGAGAGCGACTGCCGCTTACTCTGTGGTAGTATTTCTGCATAAAGTTGTATTTGTATTTGACTTCTCTCCGTGGCTGCATGGCGTCGAGTTGTTTGTCGTCCAGCCGCCTCTCCTCCTCGGTCATTTGCCGTCTCCTCTCCAGAGCTTCCAACTGAACGAGGGTGAAAGAAGCAGAGACAAATCGCGAAAGGCATGTTTGGCAAGTGCACGGGCCGCAAGCGGCGTTGGCCAGCAAACACACGAGTGCGTCGTCGCTGCCTCGGTTTCTCCGAGAGCTGCAGAGAACTCGGAGAGAGGGCAAGCGGCAACGAAGCACAGGAACCGAGGACAGCCCCGCCGTGCCGGACGGGGTGCTGACGCGCCGCGCCCGATCACTCAAGAATGAGGAAGAGAGGAAATCGACCCGCACCAAGATGCGCGGATGGCGACGAAAACAACAAAGCTTTCCGCACAACCACGACACGTGGAAGAAGGAATAAAGGGCGGAAACGGGAGAGAGGAGTGAACGCATGAAGAGGCGCAGAGGCTCCGCATGGTTGGCTTCGCCCGATATGTGCCTGGTGGCGCGCCAAAAACAGAAGAGAAGGCCGAGCTGTACGGCGCCTTTCGCAACAGGAAACGAGGGGTTTTCACCGGACGCCCGTCGGAGATGTCTGCGGTCACAGGAGTTGTCTACTGAGAGCATCACTGGAAAGCCTCAGAATAACAAAAAAACGTCGAAAGAAAAAAGACTTACGAAGTTATCGCGCGCTTGGCGCTCTTCCTGGTCGCGCTTGATACGTAGCAACTCCCTAGCCTTCCACGCCTCATACTGCAGACGAACACGGAGAGAGGAAAGGAGACACGGAGACACGTGAGAGATCGAAACAATGCCGGGCGATAAAATGGCACATCGAGGCACGCCCCCGCCTAGAAGAAACGGGTTCATGGATGCACATGCAGAGATCGCATCTTTTCGCATATGCTGTCCTAGCTAACGTACATGCTTACCCTTATTCATGCGCACATGCATAAAGGCACTGTCACGTATATGTTCCAGCATGCGACGGGAAGACGTACCACTACAGAAGAGCAGATGCATATTTATATATATATATATATATATATACATATAGAAGCGTGCAGCAGATATCCACGTGAAGATATACACATCCATGAGCAGATAACCAGGGACAGGGGATGGCGCCTTGTCGGCAGATACGGATTACCTCAGCTTCGGCGTCCAGTCCATCTGTGTCATCGGGCATATCGCATTCATCCTCCTGGAGCTGCTCGCTGAGCATGTTGGTCCTCATCTCCTCGTCTTCCTTCTGCAAGGCGTCGTACAGGAGCATCTTGGACTCTCTCTTCCGGTCAGCCAGGCGTTGTTCCGCTTCCTTCCTCTCTTTCTCCTCCTCCGCCTCGAGTCGCTCGCGCTCCTTCACTGTCTCGCGTTTCTCCTTCGGTACAAACACCTGAAAAAAACCAAGAGGCATGGGAGCGTACGCAGAGCGCTTGGCAATGGATATCTCTCGCTGAGGTCGAAAACGGGACACGATGAAGATACCGAGGCATCGAACAAGGGAGACATTACCGCAGAGAAAACCACCAGGTGCACACTCGATGTGCGCTCGTGTCCCACGTCGCAAGTATCTCCACATGAACTGCGAAACGATTTGTGCATTTGCAAAACCGACAATGGGATGGACACACGAGATGCTAAATGGAAGAAGGTTGTGTGCAACGCGACAGCCCTCATTACTTCCGTTTCAGTCCCTGTTCCTTCTCGTCTTCTGTTTCATATACGACAAGGAAAGGTCTCCGTTGGTACACACCGGTTTGTGGAGAACGGTGAAAGCGGGATCCTCGTTGTCATCACTGTCTGTCGTGTATGCAGAGGAAGAATCTTCCTCTTCTTCCTCCTCAAGTTGGTGTTGTTTCTGCTGCTCCTCCAGTAGCTTTTCTTCTTCTCGTCTCCGTGCAAGAGCAAGACGTCGACGCCGCTCGCGCGCCTCGTCTGTTTCCTCTTCTTCCTCCTCCTCTTCCTCCTCTTCTTCCTTCTGCTCAGCCAGAAGCCCCCGCTCTAAAGAGTAACAGCCGCGCACAGAAAACGAGAGACGCATAGACACCCAAACGGAACCGAAAAAAAACACACGGAACTCACAGAAAAGCGAAGAATAAGGAAACCACAATCTCAGCCGTTGTGTCACTGCATATACATGATCGCATAAAGACACATGCATGCACACATGAATGCATGACAATATGGGTGTGCCCGTGTACGGCAATGACGACAGTTTATGTTCCACGAGATGTGTGTTTGCAGACGAATTGGAGTCATGTGCCTGTCCACGGTGTATTTATGCATGGGTGTCTGTGTGCATTGGTACTATGTGCGATGTCAGAAACTCTCCCGAAATGTGGTCCCCTCCGTTTCCTTTGCGTCTTCTGAAGGGTCGCCTCTCACCTTTGGCTGCTTCGATAACGATGGCTTCGTGAATGCGTCGCCGCTCCTGTATGTCAGCTGGAAATTCCAGAAAGGAGAGGAAAGCGCAGGGAAATGAGCTCGAGGCTCCACACGATCATCTGGCCTGGTACCGGGAGACACGACGATGAGAAGCTGGTGACTACGGCTGCCCACAGGGGACAGAGACCCGCTTACAGCGGAGGACTGTTCCTGTCTCTTTGTGAAGCATGATTTCATGCACGATGGCGTACGCGCAGACATACACCTTTCCTATACTCGGATACGTACACGCACGTGTGCTGTGAAGAGCGTTGAACAGAGCTCCCGTCCACGATATATTTACGAATAGGTGGTTGTGCGTCTTCCCTAAAAAGCCGCGTTTAAAGCCATCTGGACAGGATGAGCGACCGAGATGCCCAGGGCTATGAGGGAACAGAAAGAAAAAAAGTCTTACGCTTGACGGTCGTGGCAGCTCGGGCGAGACGATGTAACCGACTACTCTCCTGGAGAACCGCTTGCATGCGCTGCTGCTTTATGGCGACATCCTCTTCATCGGACGAACCAGAGAGGTCGTCTTCTGCCTTGTCCGGAGCCTGTGGAGGCGAAAAAAGAGAAAGATATTTAAAGTAGGGACGAAGTACATGGTCAACACGAGGCGCGCACAGTGGACAAAGTCCAAGGGACGAATCAGGACAGTGGATCTCGGAACCGCAACGATTGGAAAAAGTTGGGGAAGCCAGAAAGCCGCGGATTCGAGTCCCCGTGTCATGTGCGAAAAGACACCGTATTGGAGCCCGTCTGGAGCATGCACCCCGTCAACTACATACTTGCATACAGACTGAAGGGATGAACGAGGAAGGACAAACGCGCATAGACACGAGTGCGAATCTGCAAAGACTTGTACACATATAGACTGGTGCTTGTAGTCCCTCGTCGCCACACGGATCTGCAGGCGGACGAAGAGCGTCACAATTTACGTGGAAGAAAAGAATGACATGGACTATGCAACCGGGATTCTGCGCCTGCTCGCCCCTAAGACAACCTTAAGCGTGACAGCGCCACTTCACGCGAGTATCCTCAGTTTCGCCACAATGGAGCACTGCAGTGTTTTCTCCGTAAAGACATTGTTCACCTCCGGCTGGTCCCGGTCCGGCTTACTTTTCCAGGCCAATAGCGGGGAACTGTCACTTTCTTGTCCTTCTGAGGCTCAAATTTCTGTTGCAAGGGGTCGGTGCCCCGATACAGAATGCTGTGGACGTCGGCGGCCGACATTGTTTGCTTCCAACGGGCTAATCAGAAGCAGAGGAGTGGAATAGAACCTGGTGCGGAGGCAGGCCCAATTCAGAGAAAGCCATTGACGCGGCTTTCTTCATTCCTTCTTTTCCGGCATTCCCCCTCCCTCTCTGTTCGATAGCGTCTCCCAGATGGATGTTTCTGCGGCAGAGAAACCCCCGGAAAGAAAAGTGAGACTGGCCGAAGAACAGGAAATTCACCCTCACGCTCGTATAGGCTAACTCGAAAAGTCTCAACGCGGTAAGATGCAAGACCGTGCGCTGGAAGAACAAGAAAAGGTCGGAAAGGTTTGGACGAAAAAAGAAAACTCGTCCTCTCTTCTTCGCCACCAACGTGTAACCAGGAAAGCTATCAGGATTTACTAAACGGGAGAAGGTAACGGCTGCTGAACAAACGACCGCCGAAATATGAGGAAAGTATGGAGAAGGAGGCGATACAAGAAGGTGGAAATGCTACGAAAGGTAGAGGGTGGTCGTGTTAGAGCAAAAACGGTGGAAAATATGTTGCGAAACGAGCATGCAACATAAAGCAGAAACCCGGTCTTCGATAGCACAGAGGAAGAAATCCCAGGTTTATGGAACGAGCAAGACACCGCCACCAACCGAGACTTCTCCTCCAGTTCAAGACCACCTGAAAGGATCGACTACATGGATTTCTTTGGTACGAGACGCACTCCTTTTCCCTCCATAGAAAAAGATTTCAGATGCCTCACATCGGCAAAAAACCAACTGCGAATCCGCCCATACGGCCTGCAGGACGTCGGATTGCATGCGGGCTGCATTCAAGGTGAATGGATGAACGGAGAAACGACGACCGGGAGGGCAGTCTTTGGAGGAAATCGGGAGATAAAATCCACGTATTACATTTGAAAAGTCGTCTGAATCGTCGTGATTCGGGCTTACAAAGTAATGACGTCATGCAGGTCTGGCGCTCCTCTGGAATTGGGTAACATCTGTGTAGGGCCAGCGCGTGCAATAAAAGCAAGGCAAAAGCTCCGTATCTTTGAGACTTCTGGCTATGACATGACGCTCCCCAGCAGCATGACTCTACCAATTGGGCAGAGAAAACAGCGGAAGCGAGAAAGACAAGATGGTATGAACTCCTTGCTGACTATGCATATCCTGGTCTGCCTGTCGACGGCTATTCGTGGTCCATCTAATTAGCCGAACCCAGCTCCGCGCCGTTTTTCTTCGATAACACTCTTTACCCGCTAGTAGCGTGTAGAGAAAGGCTTTAACTGAGTCGTTCGCAAGTCAGTCAGTTGTTCGAAAACGCCTGCTCAAAGTCAGCGATTTCAATGTAAACCTAATGTGGACTGTTCCTTCCGGATGTGCCGTCGAAAGACATGGCGACTCTATGGCACGCTTGCATCACCAGCCAGTCAAGCTATCTCTGAATATTTCTTTGGGTGAGTCCCCCGCCATTTTGTTGCTGTCAGTTCAATGGAAGCTTCAGAGAGACAGTTGAATGTACTTTTCCGTTACTGGTTGCGGTGACACCAGACCTTCTCGGCGGATGGTGTTGAGTTGGGTTTTTTCCGAGTTTTCTCGCTGCTTAGTGCTTATCATATAAACGTAAAGATGGCATAACTTCATTTTTACGCCTTCGCATATGCAAAGGACTTGGTGTATCCACGGAGAAATCGTACTTGCCTCCACCGTATGAGTTGGACGGGTAAGTTGGGTGTCTGTCCCCAGGTTGGTCGACAGCTTTTGTGTTCACTAGGTCGGCAGGCCTTTCGCATACAAGGACTTCTGATAATCTGACGGCTTTCTTCTGGCAATCTGCAACTGAAGGCCACACTACAATACGCGCGACAGCGCTAAGGGAGAAGTGGTTAGAGGGTTTTTGCATCTGAACCCGGACAGAATCCCAGGGCTCCATGCCACCGGATACGGGAACGCCAGCTGCACCGTGCCTTCGATCCCAAAGTCCCTAGTCTGTCACGATACGAAATGACATGTAAGTGCAAGAAGAAGATGTCAGCGACACATTTATATTTCAGACACCGGCGAGGAATTTTAGCAGCGAAGGAAACGGTGGGATATATACTACTCCTGATACGCTTAAGTCTATTCACTGCAATCGCACTGATGCGGGCAAGCGACGCCCACAAGCATGTCATGTCCTATACAGATCAATCAGAAGCCACTCTTCGTACCGTTGGGCCGCGGTGTGTTACAATCAAAAGCACCACTATGATAGCTCACCCGGTTTGTCGTGTAGACCCTGGGACCACCAAGAAGATGGAAACCTGTGATAGAGAAGCCTTCAGTCCGGTGCAAAAAATTTCTAAAACACTGTACTCTCTGACTGGTACCTCTGCGTTTGGACAGGTGCAACACACACAATCTAGTGGCATCCGTGTTTCGTGTGTGGTGGTACTGATACCGGCTTTGGCGGACAGCTGTTGAGCACAGAACCGAAGACTCTGTCATTTGCTTGCTGTGTATGGATGGCGGGCTGCAAACCTAGACTTATCAAGCCGCTGGAATTGAAGCAATATGTAGAGATAGCCACGTTAGCCACAAAGCAACATAACAGTTTGCCGTTCCTTGTGTGACAGGGGCAAGTAGACTTGAGCGTTTTGCGGCACAGAAGAATTGGGCAGATCAATTTCCCGCGGCATTTGACATCAGGATGGCTGGCGTTAATCGATACTGCGCCGAATGATTCAGGCATGGAGCTTTGTGTAATAACGCCAAAGAGAGTGGTTCACTCAAAACTTCTAGGACGACTTGCGCAGCAAGTTGTAAGTTTTCCCCAGGTTAGCCCCCTGATGGGGCCGGTTCTTCTCTAGTCTGCCGTTAACGGGTCTCGGCGGTATTCGATTTCCTGGCAGCTAGACATGTTATTGTAGCAGTAGTTTATCAGCAATCGTTTTGTGTTCACGGTGTGCTGATAAAACAGCGGAAACAGGCATCCGCTAGTTAAGGGGCGTCTCTGTTTTTTTCGCCATCAGATCAGTGATTCCCTCTGTGCAGAACGACCCTCCTTTGTACACTTCTGGCAGCTAAAGCTGCTTTTATTCGCCGCCCGTCATGAACGCAAAACAGAACAGCAGCACCATTCGTAACAGACCGAACAGTAACACGATGGTGCACGAATGGGTATTTCATGTCCACAGTGTCGTTTCCTTGGCGGTGAACAGTCGCATCGCTCCCAAAGCTGGGGACAGGGGGTGTGCCAGCGACAGTCGGCGACTTCTTGATCCGCGTGCCTCACACCATGTTCCCGTTTTCTCCTACTGCACCACCATCTTTTCGCGCAAGATTTCACGCAGGGAAACGAGCAGACCCGCTGGTTCCGGGGCAGATGTTTTGTTGCGGCACTCAAAAACCAAGGAAGAAGCGGGCGACCTGCCGTGCAGTGTTTCGACGACTAGTATCCTGTGCCCAATTCGTGCCGGAGACAGCATTCAGCGCCGTCTCTGTCTCGATCGCGGTCGCCAGTGCACTTCAAACGCTTAGATCAGCTCGATCGCATGCTGTCTCTAAGTGGGTTCCTCGCGATCACCAGATTTTTTACAGCGCGCCAACACCTGTTTTCACTTGCCTTTCCTACGTCCGTGTGACGATTTGCGTTGATTCGCGGGACTCGCTAGTGCTTTTGCGCCTGGGCGGCCAGAGGCTCCCCGGCGCTGCGTTCGCCGTCTATATCGATTGCCCGATATTCTCGGTGATAGAACGGTTCTTTGCCCCATACTGCAACTTGAGCCATTTTCCATTTCGAAACCAAAGTACAGTCGTCGTCATCGCCGAGTTCTTGGAGGCACATCTTTCGTGGCGCTCCTTCTGTTGATCGGGACGATGGAGGAAGAGGCAACGAAAATAATGTCTGCCTACTGTTCAGGCAACTATGGTGCAGTCGAGGAAGCACTCAAACGCATGGATAAGGACTTGTTCAAGCACGCCGTTCGCCGTGCACGGGAGCTCGGGAACTCGGCCTTTACGTAGGTTGCGTTCGTTCCTCATGTTCGTGGCCAGCGATTGATCAACAAATTGAAAAACACATCTGCCACTGAACCAGAATTTTGCTCGTCTACGGGCAAAACTCGTCGATACATTACAGCCTGCGCCATTTCAACCAAATCCTATTGTGTAGTTAGCCGCCCGTTGTGACGTGTTTTCTATAAAATGTGGCGGGCATTTCGAGTGTTCTGGCTGCTCAATACACTATACACGCGGCTACCCTTTCCACGTTCCAGCGCTTGTGTACTGGGTAAGATGCTTGGTAGACCATTTGCCGTCATGTAGGTTGGTAGGTTTCTTTCGACGCGCCGCTGGCTGCTTTGTACCGATGTCGTTGCCATCCGTTTATGGCTCTGTGTCAGCAACGGGAAGTACAAAGAGGCCATCAAGTATTACAATGAGGCCCTTGCTGGCGAAGAAGCTTCCGAAAAGCACTCTCTACTATCGAATAGATCGGCTTGTTACTTCCTTCTTGGTGACAACGAAAAGGCTCTCGACGATGCTCGAACTTGCATACAGCTGAGACGAGACTGGCCCAAAGTAAGAATGCCTGTGCAAGGCACACCACGGTGTAACGAACGATTTCGATGACCTGCAGATCTGCGGAACAGTGTAGTACATTTGCTTTGAAAACGTTTTGGTGTAAGACTGATTCACGATTAGCATGTTGGCGTCCACGACCCAGCGCGTGCGCGTCTACGACATTCTTTTCCTCATACCGGACACCAGGCTTGTTCGAGGAACAATTCCGTATGCGAACACCTGCGACTCGCCGATCTGTCCTTTGTCTCAGGGTTGGTTCCGAGCAGGGCGAGTCTTGTTCGCGACTGGAAAGTACAGCGGAGCAGTGTCGGCTTTCACAGTGGCGAAAAGACATGAAGTGGACGCCATGAAGCTGAGGGAGCTAGACCTTTGGATAGAAAAGTCAGAGAAGTTGGCGCATAAAGCAAAACTTGTGGCACGCGTCACAACTGAGTACAGTCGCTTCGATGGCATCGAAGACCCTGATGAGGAACTGTAAGTGCCAGCCTGTTGCGACTAGTTGCTGGCCCGACTTTGTTCTCCCTGAGATTGACCCCTTGACCATCAGAGCAGTCGGCATTTCCGCACAGTCAGTTGTTGGGTAAGCATGGAAACGCCATGTACCACTGTGCTTTCCGGAACGCCATGTTGTTCGGCTGTATCTGCAGGGATCCAGCTCTTTCAGCCGATGCCGATACAGGAGGGTGCCCCATTGAATTCAGCGAGCAACTGTCAGAGAAACAGAGACGCCAGCTTGAGATGTTCCTTACTGGTGAGGCTCCGGCACATCGTAACGACACTTCTCAGCTGTGACGATTTGGATTGCTATTCCTACAGGTGCTAAAAGTTTGTCTTCATAGGGACTTTCCTAGCTCGCCTTGCGCGCAAGGGCAGTCACAACCTTATGGAACCTATGCCATTAGGTATCACGTAAGAAAACGAGAACATTACGTGTGGAGGATCAGCAGCAGCTCCTTGTGGTTGTTGTTCTTTCATGCAGGAAAGAATGAAGTATCTTCATCGTCAGAGAGGCGGCCCCGACTTGTGTCTTTCTGTCCGTCAATTATTTTTTCGGAGATACCAAACTTCGTGGATGTTCTTCGTGAATCGTCGCATGGCACATGCTCTGGGAAAAAAGACAAACCAGGAACACGTCTCGTAGGACGAATGGACGACGAAACGAAGAAGCGGAAGCTGCTCGCTGAGGCGCCTGTGGCTTTATGCAGGTACCTTCAGGTAAGCGCCTTGCACATCGGTGGTCCATCTGATCTCTCGGGGCTGCCTGCAACTGGAGTCCCTTGTGGTGCGTCGAAGGGTACATCTGGCCGTCAACAGGAATTTGCAGAACATGGCTGTGCTTGGGCAAGGTAAGATGAAGTCTGGACTTCAACTGTGATTCCAGATTTCTGTGCCGAAACTATGCCGAAGGGGCGTGGGATGGCTCCGTCTCTTGTCAGAATTTGAGCGGTTCACCTCTACTTGCTTCCTTCTCTCTGTCAGCTGACGACCGAGCTTCGCGAGCCAAGAAAGCTTGCCGACATGCTGAACACTGTACAGCTATCAACCTTTACTGAGGGTCTCTCTGAAATGCTACAGAATCTCCTTTCTAGTGAGGAGACTTACTGTAAAAGCTGGCTGTTCTTGGGCACTGGCACGTGCGTGCCGCTAGTGAAGGCGGCTCGATTGCTTCAGAGGAGGTTACTCTCACTGCAAAAGCTCGGTGGACATGACGGAGAAGTGACAGCAAACAAGAGGAGAGCAGGCAACATATCGGAAACAGAGGAACCTGTTGGTGACACGAGCTTACCAGAGCCTGCGAACAAGAAGCCGATCACCGCCTGCACCGTCTTTCTGTCCCAACCTATAGGCAAGTTGATTCCGCAATGGTCATCGACCGCTTATACGTATAATCCCTATCGTCTCCCCCTTACGTCTTCGAGGACTTCGCTGACGGGAAGTTCCTGAAGCTCACAGTGTTGTATTTTGATCTGCTGGCGCACTGGTGCCCTGCAGATGCTGAGGCCAGGGGAAGTGCTAAGATCACATCAGAAAGAAAAACTGTGGAGAAACGGACAGAGAGATCAACATTCGGAAGGACGCACCGTGGCGCATTCTTAGTAGTCGCCGGCTCGTGCACTTCAGCAATATATCTGACGCGCTGTGGAAATACCACGCGCTCTTGATCACACTGCATTTCTGTCGCTGATCTACTTGATTGCAGCTGAAGTGGCCAAGCAGATGCTGCACCGGAATGGAGTATCCAACGTGGTTAACGTCGTTCGGCAGCGAATAGAGGGGATGGAGTGTGCAGATGATACTTCCGATCCACTGGACCACGTAACAAAGGATATGAGCCACAAGGCTCAGGTGCTCGTAATTGATCACAGTATGCTAGACGAAGCCCTCCTTGGCCGTCGTCTCATTCCTCAAGTCCGATTTGCCCGTAAACACCTTTGTCGACATGACGTCGTAGTGTATCCCAGCAGGTAATCCCTTTGAACGGTCCGCTGCTATCATTAGCTTACTTTCCCCACCTACGACATGTCGTGTCAGGTGATGAAAAAAACGCATTTCGGGAAGTCAGCGCAGCTCTACCTTTCCATGCGATAACCGCTTCAACGACAGTTTCGATTGCTCTATTTCAGGCCGTTTTGTGGCCTTCTGGTTTTCTCACCTGCAACTCTGTAGGACATAGCCAATTGCGAATCGAGAGGTTTGTCGTTTTTAGGGGGTGGTAAAGTCTTGTTTCGTCTTTTCCCTTTGTCTGGATCACGGCCCAGGGCGACGGTATTTGTTGAGGCCTTTTCCGTTACTCTGCCTCCGACAACAACCGGCTACCAGTGGGGTGCGGTTGAAGCAGCCGTACGCTGGAATCCGTACGCAGAACCAACTGCCCTTCAGGTAGACCAGTTTCCTCGTCCGGATGGGTCACGGAGTAGTCCCTATCCGGTGCATAACGGCGACGTTGCTCTGCCCCTCTCGGATCCTCATCCAGTCTTCCACTTCACGTTTGATGGGCGGATCGAAGAGTTAGATCAGGTAGGAGCCCACCGCTCGAAATGTCACTGCTGGGTTCGGCCTGGGACTTGCTCCTGACCGAAAATAGAACTGGGAAGTTGGGGCGAAGCTTGCACGTCAGGTTTCGATAGTATCTCGTAAAGCAGCGACGGACCTATGTCTCGTGGCACACGTCGGAGCAGCCCTTGTTTTATGACTCTGATAGAACCACTGTCGTCTTTGATGGTGAGTAAGGACTGTAAACTAGTTGGCTGGCGCAGGCGCCATGAGAGGCCGCAGTGAGAACACCTGTACAGCGTCCGGCCGGATATCCCACGCAGGACCTGTCCTTGCGTTGGCTAATTTCTTCTGATTTCAGGACTTGCCCCTTCACAGGGAAGGAAATATCGTTTTACCGTGCACTGAGGCGGGAGTGCTGAATGCCTTCGTAGTGTGGTACCAACTCACTTCACGCCACAAGAAAGATGGGGCAGTTAGTGATAAAGACAGAGTGCAGAGTGTCGTGTTGGATGGCGCGCCATATTCCAGCTCTGTCTCCGCCGGTCGCCGGCCTCTACAAAATGATTTGAATGGCAGTGCTTGCTCAATGGGAGCTGCGTGGCGGCAAGCTGTGTTCTGGATCGACCCTGTAACCGTGGAGAAAGGTCAAGTGCTTACAGTGCAAGCATCTCACACCTCCTCACGGCTGCGATTCAAGTAAGAAGAGCAAAGAAGGAGGCACAGAAACAGTCATGGTGCCTTCTCTCCCCTAATTTTCTCGACGGTTCTCCACATGAGGTTAGCATGCTGGTAGATATCGTGCAATATTCCGTCGCCTTCATAGGGTCATGAATCAACTGAACGTAAAGAACATTTCTTGCGCTGCGTCTGTTCGGGTTCACATGCGCGACTTCGTGTAGTGGTCGCACCAGTGCGCGAGGCGACTATTACCAGGCAGAGGCGAGACGTTGTCTGCTGCTGCGATCAGGTTAATATCTCCGTGCGAATCCCCCAGACGCGTGCAGCAGATTGCGATTGCCCGCTATCACCTCGATCTCCTCCGCGATCCTCAGCTTCTCGACCGTATGTCCCGAAAGACGGCATTTTGCGTTAAACCATCAGTGCCCAGCATAATCCAGGGCACCAACGTTTCGCGGCACAGTGACAGGCCAGTAGTAAGCCTTGGGCGCTTCCAAGGAATAATTTCGTATGCCAGGACCGCGGCATCAACACTCCACAGCGATATGGTATAAAATCGGAACGTGCCACGGCTGTCTAGTCCAGAAATCCTCTAGTAGTGACAAAGCGGGTAGCGTGGTCCAGTAAAAGACCTCCGGTACATATGTGCATTTAGCAAATTTCTTTGGCGAATGCAGTTCTCCGATCAACCTGGCATTCGGGAAAATTGACTGCAATTGTGAAACAGCGTAGAAACGAGAACCGGAGGTGCCCCACTGGCGATACCTGTGGCACAGCAGAGTTTGCCATTATGCTGCTACGTCTCTCGTTCGTTCGCCACTCCGTAGCAGCCGAAGCCGCCACTCGCTGTATCACGATGACACCAGTGAGTTCGAATGCGCTTTGTCTCCGCAGATCTAGAGAAAGGGCTTGCCCGTGTCGCAAGGACACAGTTGGAAAAAATCAAAAAACGAATGAAGCGATATGAACAGCTTGCATGGTCCTCCAAAGCTGAAGATCTCCCCGAGCCCCCTTCCCTCTCGATCCTGTGCGTGGGAGCGGCCCCTGCACCCTTGCCGTTCCTTGCTGGGCACGCCGCCGCTGGCGAAATTGTCCGGGCGGAGGGTTGTTCGGCGAATGCTTGGCAACAGCAGCCCAACCGGCTTCCGCGGTACCACGTCACTGTCGTCGACCCTTGGTCAGGAAGCATACGAACCTGCAGGAAAGTCGCATCCGAGAACCATCAGGTGGGAACATCAACTGGAGTAACAGGGCCGCTGGCATAGGTAGCTCTGACTATTGCTTCGGTGCCCGCAAACGCCTGACCTCTTGTAAGGGCTGGCGTGCACGCTGACGGCGGGTCTGCAACATTAGGTGTGTAGAAGCTAAAGCTGCATTACATCTCCGTGTATGCTTTCGAGCGCTACATGAACAGCTTACCCTGACACGATATGCGGCCACCAGTCCGAGAAGTTTTGGGGAAACAAAAACGTCCACCAGCTTCGCGTTATCACTGCTGATGTATGTCGGTTCGCTCGGTTGTACGTAAATGTCTCGAGAAAGGCCAACCTGTCGTACACCTCTTACCGCAGCTTCTTTTGGAGCAGTGCCTCGCGCCAACCTTGCCGGTGGTCACCGATACCAAATGGAGGCCTGTGTCTGATCTGAACGTCGGAGAAGACCATTCCGGAGAACAGCAGCCTTCGTTGGGGGAGAAACGAGAGCCGTCGAGCTGCAACAGTCTCGAAGAACAAGTCTGTCGAAGCTCATCGCCAGGCTGCGTGCCACCTGAAGAAGCTGGAACCACAAAAGAGGGTCATGGCCCACTTCTAAAAGCAAAAGTGAAGGAACGGTTTTCTTTCGTAGAGAAGGATGTGCGCCAGCTCAAGCCGCCTCGCGGTAAGTACCCCTTCGAAGCACGAACATCCATCTTGTGCTTTTCCCAACGGCACCAGCAGACAGATCGCCGCAGGTTCCATCCCGCACACTAAGCGCAGTGGCACACTCATCCAAGTCACGCAAATTCGGGGGCTTTCTAACAGCGGTCACCCACGCAGGGGGGCCAGAACGCACACACCTGGAATTCTCTTTCCTAACGGCATAAACTAGTTTCCCAGTGTGCCTACCAGCTGTTCGAGCCGCAGATAAAGCACTTGACGCCCCAGAACACCCTACCCACATATACAGTGAAACGCTAGACGATTGTGTCTCTCTAGCTTTTGTGTGTGCTCGATACCGCGGACTCGAAGGAGGAAACGGAGCACTACATTGTTTTCTACAACTACGTTAGTATGTACTCTTGAACGTTTTGATGGCGCGTTTCATCTCTGCACATCTTCCTCTTTTTCTTAGGTGAGGAGGACGCTGTAGCTTTACTAGCGCTGGGAGAACTGTATCAGCTTCCACCCGGTTCTGATATCAAGGCGCAACTGGACCGTTACGACGAGGCTGATGCGGAAGGAGCGGAATCCTGCAGGCTTGCCTCGTCTGCCCTCATGTGCGTTTTGGGGCTGTTTGATTACGGATGTTTGGGAGAAGGTGCTCTCCCTCTTTCTAAGTTCATCGCCAAGGTAAGCCTTCGCCAGTCCAACAGATGTGTATAGGGCTACTGTCCCTGCTGCACGCTACAGCTACGGATGGTTGTCACACGTTGTGTTCCATTCCTCTGATGAAACAGATGCAACCGCCTAAAAAGGGCGACCGAACTGAAATCGCCCGTAGAATTATAGGGCATGTCGTGTGTCCCCATTCGCCAGGGGGGGTGTCGGTGGACAAGTGTCAGGTCGAACGAGTTAGGATGACAGTTTTTCTGGTTAACCGTTGTCGATACACAACCCAGTGAAGGAGGAAGGTCGAGGAGCGACTGCACCAGAACAGAGAATAACGTTAATGAGAAACTAGAAGGCAAATCGCCACACGTTTCAGTTCCAATACTACCGGCGCGTCCTTGAGGTCCATTGCATGAACTGCGTTCCAGGTGCTGATGAACAAACGACAAGGAGTCTTTGTTCCTCGGCGGGCAAAGGTTTTCGCCGTCCTTGTTGAGCTTGGCAAGGCGTCGGTAGGAGATGCCGATGTGGAAGTGTGGCGCACGTATCGATACATGCCGGATTATGGAGGTGTTGATCTGGACGAGGAAACGTTCGTACCACTTGGCGATCCTTTTGAAGCTTGGGACTTTGATTTCTGTACGTGTTATCGCACTGGCCCTGCTACCAACGCGACAGCCGGCGGAATTCAGTACTGCGAATCGCCTGGCGACAGAAGAGGCAAAATGAGGCAACCGACAGCCTCCCAGGCGTGCCACGGCAGATGCAATTGCAGACCGTCAGCTCCTGTCCCGGGGAGGAGGGGGGTGTATTTTTCGCCACATCCCTGTCTCTCTTTAATGGCGTTAGTAAACCGCAGATGAATACAAAAAGTTTAATGGAGGCTCGCTTGGTCGTGCAGGTGCTCAAGTCGAGGTCCTGTCTCGGTAGGTGTCCACATCGAGCACCCTCCATGGCGGATACTCCACTCATGCGTTTTGGCGGTGTGCAGCTGAAAACGCGTTAGCCGACCAGGGCACCCCACTTTTTGAAAGGGCAACTAAAGAATTCACAGTGAGTCAAAGAATGACTCAGGATTGTTCTGCAAACAAATGCATCTGTCTCATCTCTCATTCACTAGGCACCTAACTAAGAAGCTGCCCTGTGAGGTCAACGGGTCCCTGATTCAAAGACATTCTCCTTTCCAACTGCACTGCGAGTATGCACAAGCATGAATGGCGACGAACCTCTGCCTCCAGATGACAACTTTAACTTTGAGCAGACGGTAGTATGTGGCTGGGGTGTTGCCTTATGAACAATTTGTTTTCCGCAGGAGTCCTCCTGCCACTGACAGATATGATTCTCAGAGTACTGCAGAAGGCCAGGCCTATCGCCTGAAGCCCTTTGCTCCACGGCAATCTCCGTGCCCGTCTAGCATCCGCGGGCCAGCGTTACCATGTGTTCTCAGTCATAAAACGGATGTATGATGCGTAAATATTTTGTTTGTGTCCGTGTCAGGCCAACATAACGCAGACTGGGGAGTTAAATGCTGTTGTTTTCTGGTTCGCGCTGGAAGTGGACGAACACTTGACAATTTCCACCGCTCCCGAAGCTGTTGCAACCCGAACCGGTTCGCCATTTCGTCCGTTCGATTCGTCAGGCAGACACATCGAGACTGGGACAAGGCCTTTGGCAGATGGTTCACAGAATTCTTGTGAACACACTACGTACCACACAAAAGCATGGAAGCAAGCGTGTCAGCTGGTGGCACCAGTCAAGGTAAAACCAACAATAGAGAGGTGCATACCTGCAGAGGGGAAACGGGTACCTGCGTTGGAGGTCATTACTTCCGCAGCCGGGGAGACTGCATGGCAAAAAATCTCTCATTGACTTTAAAAGTGCTGGAAAGATGTTGCAGTCGTGCATCGTGGGGGAGGCGCCGCTGTAAGCCTTGGACTCTGAGCGAAGGGGCTGATCCATGCGACATATAATCGGTGGGAGAGAGACACTTCCGCAACGCACCCGGAAGTAACTGTTTTTACAACAATGTGGCTTCACAGTGCTGTGGCAAATGTGTGTTTTCCTGCCCTTCTGGCATGCTCGCAAGACTCCTCGCTCTCTTCGCAAGCACCCGTGAAAACACCTTCATCTCCACAGAGGGGCGGTGTGAATAGCCAATTCTCTTGAAGTAGTAGGCCATATTGGAGCTCATGTACACCGGGTTTCTTTTTGACAAGGACTTTGCGGAGTGCTGCTTTAAATGCATCGTTCTTTCTCTGAATGTACTCAGGTGGTTGAAGGACAAACAGTTTCAATCGGGACCGCGCACGACAGCACCAAGATTTTGTTCAGAGTTACTGGAGACCAAGAGCAACAGGACAGGTGGAGCAATTGTGAAGGAAACCGCTTCCGCACTGAGCAACTGTGTGTTTAAACGAGAGTACCTAGAAAGGAGTTCCGTCGTGGAGGCTTAGAATGTTCCGACCACAAATATGTTGGGCAACTAGCATTGAACGCCCGCTTCTAAAAGAAGATGCGAGGCATTCCGGCAGCTCCCGGTTGACGTGCTGACGAAAGCAACTTAGCTCGTTGATGGCTTCCAGCGACTAGGAGTGTGGATGTGTCCCTCTTATCCGCCTCCATAGCGAATTGGAGGGGAAGGGGGCACGAGGATCTGCGGATGTTGAGCATCCTGCGTGCACATTTGAACCATTTGAGGGCAATACTGGATTCTGTGTCCGAGGCTTTGTCTGTATGTGCCCTGCTCAGCTCGAGGCCTTTGAACGACCCCAGCTGGGTAGACATGGCTGAGCGCCACCAACAGCTGAGTAACACTTGGATGAAAGTCTTGTGTAACAGCAGCGGTGACGACGACGAGGCATTTATTTCACAAGTAAGCTTCCACCACAACTTGCATTCTGGTGCTGAACAGCTGTAAAATGGATAGAAAACAGCTTTAAGCTTATTCCAGCTACCGTAGCATGTGACAGTTCTTCAGTGTCACTCGAGTTCAACAGAAACACTGCCTTATGAACTGGTGAGCAGCGATTCATTGGGCTTAGGACCTCGAAATGACTGATATATACAAAAGTACATAAAGTGACAAAGTGATTGACCGTGATCCGCAAGGTAAGAGCCGCTCACAATGCAGACACACCCTCAGCGGAACGTGTACGCAGACAAGCTATGAGCGAAGGCGATGCATGTTGTTATGAGGTGATATGGATGACGTAGACAAAAGCAGATGCGCATCTCACAGAAAAAAGCGGTTGTACGACGACTGTATGTTTGCCGAGTACAGATCACGACAGCGGCGCTACAAATCGCTGCTGATGCAGGCAAACAAGAACAATTTCTAATCGATCCCGTGGAGGCTGCTTCATTCGCATTAACTCTGTTCACGTGAAGATACATGTTCCACATGGAACCCGTTTGTCATCCTGTGAATGCAACTCTATCAAAAAAAAAGTATTCGCGCGCAGTGCTGGGTACGCGGTACTGGTGCAGTCCCTTTCAAGAGTATGACCGAGCACGACGCACGTCTTTTTTAGCCCCCGACGATGACTAAACTGCCAGTTTCTTTTCATCCCCCCCCCCCCCCATTCGATCAATAGAACAACAAATTCCTTCTATTCGTTGACAAAAGCATTATGCCTAAATGAGTGCCTGGCCAAGTTGCCCGTGTCCCAACCGCAGAGGCGCTTCTTCCATTTATTCCTCAAGAGTATAAAAAATAATGGTGCTTCCCGTATTCCACCGTCCCATACAGTGCAGTTTCCCACGACACCAACTTGTAATGCTTCAGTGCAAGATGTATTTCCATTCGCTTATTTACTCAACCGGGCAAGGGGCCTGCGACGGCATCCTCCTGATATTTATGAACATGCCTCTAGGCGACTGTCCAGTCAACCATCCACGAACCCTTTCGCCATGTGTAGACACAGGTTGACCTCTGACCGCTCGACAGTGCGAAAAGCAATGCGTTGTAAAGTCGTCCCCTGCTTGCCTGTTCCACACCGAGGTGGCGCGGCAAGTCATGGTAAAAAGAGTGCCTTCTAAAGGCAGATCGACTCTGTAGTAGATGTAACCGTCAAATCGCTCTCTCTTCTTACGACCACCATGTTCGGAGTGCTCTGGCACTGCCGCCAGGACTGCCTAAACTGTGCTTGTCGTGAAGGTCACTTCGTCATTGCCTCCCCGGCACCCTTCCAAATAGGGACGGTTGAACACTACACGATACTTTTTTCCGGCCTCAAGTCCCCGTATATGGAAGTCTGCGCCAATACCCTGGACGATTCTTTGTGTGCGGCGTATTTCTTCTTCCCCATTTTCTTCCGAAAAAATGCGGCAGGTCACTCGCCCCGTGCGATCGACGTACACTGGGCCAATGTCTGCAGAGTATTTCCCAATATTTCGAATTCGCGGATGCTCGACGATTGCGGGCTTCCGAAAAAGATTTCCCATTGTCTACACTTTGATTACAAAACAAGTCGAAAGTCTGCGTCTGTAGAGAAAGCCGATGACCAGCCCAAAGTTGACGTGGCTATTCTGCGTAGCGACGTGGTAGCTACGCGGCCTGCCAATTGGTACAGTGCCACCGCTTGTCCACGACTACAGTTTGGAACACAGCGAACGACGGCAATTGGAGGGGACAATCCAACACTAGGAACGTGCCAGCAGAAAAACACACCGGGGAATTTGTTTGACCAAAGCCGCCGCAGCGGCATAATTTTCTCGTTTTTGGCTTCGTCGCTATAGTGTCAGACTACGGCAACTGCGTGTGCGCACTAGCGCGGGCGACGCCTGCGTCTCGCTACCACCCACATCTCACGATAACTAAAATAAATTGCCGCACAGTTGTTAGCACTACACACAGACTAAAGGACAGGCTTGTAGCATTACCTTTCTACATGGCATACTACCAGCACGAGCGGCTGGACCTTACTGCTGATCTTCTAAAATCGTGCAAGAAGCAAGTGATCAACGAGACGAGAACAACACTTGTCATTAGGGACAGTGAATTATCTTGTGCAGTGACGGGAAAACAAGCCCCGAGTTCTCAGCCCTAGAACGTCCACGTTATACGGCGACTACGTGCGAGATGAACTCATCGGGATATGCACACGGACTGGCATAGTGGTTTCGCCACGGACATCTGACCGGATTTTCATTGCCATCGCACAAGACACTCAGAAATAGTGAGCACGACTGTTTCACAGATTCAAAAGACATATAGAATGTAAAGGCAACGGATTATATGAGCTCATACTTGCTCACACTCCTGCAACACGGCGAAATGCCGCCTGCGTAGCATCCGGGTAACGGCGCCGCACCCGCACATCTCTGGTCGAAGATTATTCTTTCGCCTCGTAGAGGCGATGCCAGAGAGCAAATTTGCGCGAATCGCTGGTCACACAGATCGCTACCGGCCGAGGTGTTTGCGACTGGCATACCTGGAAGTTGCAACACACAGCAGCCACCGAAGAGTAGGTAATGAAACGGGTTTACCCGGGTGCATCAACTCGGTGTTCGAATCATACGCGAGTCCCTCGTGAGTCAGAAAGAAATGGTTCACCCGAGTGACTCTCCCACACCGGTCTCTGCTACCGAATTTTCATACGCCCCCCATGTTCTAGGCCGGATACAGGCTTGCATAACCCATCAACCCTTACTTGACTGATTCTGAATTAGAGGCGTTCCAGCAGCTCCTAAGTTCCCGAGCGACGGAACACTACCGGCGGCCCCCACTGCTCCTCTTGCATTTGCTGGAGGTTGTCCATATCCGCTATTTGAACCCATGTTGTTCTGGGACTGTGAACCTGACCCGCCAGATACTTGACCCTGGGCTCCAGCGGCTTGAGCATATCCCCCTGCTGCTGATGCCTGTTGTTGCTGCTGATACGACTGGCGGTTGTAAGACAAGGCAGCGTACGCGGCGGTGTTGCTTCCTCCAAAACACTGCAGACGACAGCAAACGACGAGTGTATCCGACACTCCACCGCCCTTTCCTTTGCCCTTGGCCGGAGCACCTTTCCCGAGACCCCGGCTAACCGCGGATTCATGTTGAACCCCCCGTACTTCTGAGGTCGTCGCCCGAGTGTTCGCTTCATCGGAGCTATGCGTATCAGGAAAAATATCCTCAAGTCCCACTTGGACAACGTAATCCTCTCCTATGCTTGAATCCAACATATTCTGGAAGGACGACTGATCAGCCTCAGGAGTTGGCTGGGACCCGGCGGTCTGTAACCTACGATGGTGACCCCCCTTTTTGCCGCCCGGAACGGGCATCATCATAGTGACCGGCATCATCGCGTGAGACTCTTTTCCTTTGTGTGAAGAACAGGCGCCCTTCAGGTGACGGCTGAGAATGGGATAGGGGCCCACAACGCTCACGTTGCATACGTCTTGTCTCACAGCCAGACACGTGTTGTCAGGAGTTCCAGCATCAAGAAACGCACCCAAACCTGGATACTCAGGGCCACAGGTTACATCTTCGACCCACTGGCAGTCAATCGCCTTTTGGTTTGTTAGGAATACGTAGCTCGTCGACATTGAGATATCTCGAAGATCAGCGCATGTTGCCACTCGTGGAAGATTCAGAAATTGCGGCATTACGCACATCTCCCCCGCGGCCGCGGCTCGAAACATAAGCTGTTCATTCATCCCTTGATTGGACTGATTTATAAAAATTGGAGCTGGGGTTGTAGTGTAAGTCGGGACATACTGGGGTGCCCTGTTCTCCTCCAGGGGTAGCAGGGCCTCCTGGGTTGTTGTGGTTGTCGTCGTTGTGGTCGTAGTCGTGGTAGTTGTAGTAGTGGTTGGCTTACATATGGGCCGACAGCATACAATTTCTCCACGGAAGCTGGAAGTGACCCTCAAGCTGTCTGGAAGCCTTTCCACTCGCAAACAAGGGCCGACACCCTGCGGCTGATAAACAGATGCTGTGGTTGTGGCTCCGTGTTTCTGGAGCCTCTGTCGGTATACTTCGAGGCCCTGGCCGGAACCGTCGTCGCAGGATAAGTCATCCAGGAGATCACACCCCTGGTATTCTTCTTGCAGCACAACCCCGGTTCCAACTGCAGAGCCAATGACGCCGAGATCTCTGCACGAGTTCACTGACGGAATGCCAAGAAGAGCTGGAACTATGCAAACGGGCTGTGCTTTCTGTGGAGCCGGGGGTAGCTTGGAAACTTCAATTATTTCCTTGACCACGGTTTCGCCTTTTTTCTGAGGCGGCGGAGCATGTCCTTTCTTCGTTGGCCGGGGCTGGTTGTCAACGAGGTGAGTCATTGGGCCTGCCTTAGCTGAGTAGAGCAAAAAAGGGAAGAAGCATGACAGCTCGGCACAGTATTGATCACGTACTCCTCATGATTGTGACGGACATTTACGAGAGCCTCTCAGACCGGTCCGACGATAATTGCATCGTTTCTGTCTCGAGGCTGAATCTTCTTTCTTGTGTGACACCATCAGCCATTTGAGCGGTTTCCTCACAGATGACAAACTGCAGGTGAACTTCCCGTTTTACCGTTCTACTTACTTGTCGGCAACTGGGGGAGAACCCCCGCAACCAGCAGGGCTGCGATCAGAGCCTTCTTCATGATTATTACAACTGGGGTCGCACTGTCGTGGATTGGACTTATCGATCCGCGACAATATAGATTGGAAAGCGAGACGATCTGGATTGCCACCTACGTTGTGCCCGCGACTCGTTTCAGAGTCATGCGAGAAATGAGACAGATCTCCTGTCAGTCATAGCAAACTTGCAGTTCCTGAGGGAACATGCGAAGTACTACACTAGAAGAACTTTTAAAAGTAACGGGATCCACATCCGTGATCTCCTACGTTGATGCGCGCTCGTATGTCGATCCGACTAACACGAACCGCTTACAAGGTAGCCGTGCATACTCGTTCACCGCCTAGTCTCGGGTTGAAGATTGCCGTGCCCGATGCCGATGTCTGGTGCACTTCGCGCAGAGCTGCCAGAAGGTAAAGCGAATGCGAGCACGTCTTCATGGCCGTGTGACCTTGACCAACGAAAACTACCGAGATCGAGAGGCCTACGTGCAAAATGACATCCCGGTAGTCACCACAACTCCCGTCAGGCAAGGAACCGTTCTCCCGGTGGGCAATTGACATTTGCTTGGCGCATCAGTGCACGACTGCCCTTGCAGTGGCTAGTTTGCTCAAATGCAGGCAGCATCAAGATACGAGGCGTTTATTGCTAATCAAACAACCGCGTCAAGAACGTCCATGCAAACTGGGGGGCATCCGGCATCGCTGTTCCCCTGTGTTGCGCACCAACACAGTTGCTGTTTGATGGAGACGCATTGTCTCTTCTTTTCATGACGAGCCTTGATTCAGCACGGGATTGAATGCCGGAAGTTGGCTGTGACATATTATAAGATTGAATCTCTGCTATAGTAGGCATATGTAAGCGACTAAAGCTCTACCCAAGCTCAGAGCTGAGTGTTGGTGCTCTCGGGAACACGAGCGGAGGTGCCTGGCAGATCTGACTGGAACCTAGCCGCAAGCGCTACTTTTGATATTGAAGTTTACTGTCTGTTAGACGGCAAGTACTGCTACCTTTTCCAACGGAGAACACCTATTTCGCCAATGAGAGCGCAAGACAGAGAGCATGAAGATGCAAAAGCGTAGTACACTGGCACGGCCCAGCTTGACCAGTGGAGAACCTTCTGAGCGCAGTACCTGGTGTGGACAATTTGCTTCATGAAAATCCAAGCAGCCGCTCTGGAGTCCCAACGAATACTGAACGCTCGCCGTGTGAGTGCTCGAAGCCAATTGAGAAACAGCCACAGGCGAGATGCCTGCCTGAGGTTCGCGGTGTTTAGGGGGGTAGTATCAGTCGCCGAGACACCCTTTTTTACTCTAGATCTCGCAGCTAAGTGTGGGACACCTCACGGCAAAATAGGCCGCGCTCTGATGAAATTGTTCCTTGGGTTGTCACCAAGAATCTGCAGAATAATGCCTTCCTCTCTATCCCTCTTCGAGACTGCCGTGCAGAGCCTGAGCAAATGCGAATCCCAGGCAGGTATTGTATTTGGGGTGGTGAGACCCGCAATTTGCCTTCCTCTCTATCCCTCTTCGAGACTGCCGTGCAGAGCCTGAGCAAATGCGAATCCCAGGCAGGTATTGTATTTGGGGTGGTGAGACCCGCAATTTGGTTCAACGATTCGGCTGTGTGATGTAATTTAGCACTGATGAACGATGCGCGTCGTGATACAAAGCAGTTAAATGTCTCCAAGTTTTGTTACCACCGGGATGTTCCGGGTATACGATGGGATATCGAAAGTGCGACATGAGCACCTTGCTGCAGGATGCTGCTCCCCAAGAAGAGTAGTTTTTCATGTGGCGAAGCGGCTCCCTACCATCCATTTCATCGTTTCATTCAGTTGTTGCAGAATGATCAGCGCCGCCTTGGACCGCTGCACTGTGTTTTTTTTTGCGATACTGAAATTGTATATCGACTCCGAATACTCTCGCTCCACAGCGCTCTTACGGTTTTTGCTTCCTATTTGCACACTAACAAATGAAGGCTCCACAGCCGTTAAAATATGGTGAGGGTGTAAAAGAAAACCATATAGTCTATGGAGTGCCGTCGCATACGCCGTTCACGCAGTCGCCGGAGAGCTAGTCCTTCAGTGGTACTTTGCAGGGATGCAAATTGTTCGCACCCGATCAACTATCTTGCAGTGTTAAGCCAGAACTCGTTCCTTCCTCAGTAGTTTGATGCGTGCATAGCTGCTCATCCGATCACGTATCTTGTCTGACAGTCCATCCTTGCTCGGCAACTCCATGCAGTCACAATGTCATCCTCTCGACAAGTTTTCTCGATGAACCGCCACCACCAGGAACTGCACAATGTCAGCACATTATCATCCGGATGTGTCATCAGAGGAGTCTTCCCAGTTTTCGTTGTTGCCCTTCCTTACCGCTGGGTGATTCTGTGATGTCTCGTTGCAGTCGAAATGGTCTGAAATCGCTGCAGAGTCCGAGCAAGATTCGCTGGCGCGGCGAGCTGTCGTCTGTCTGTGGTTTGCCAGCCCATCTCGTGGAACGGGGGCAGAGATAGCATTGCTGACTCTTCTCGAGTTGTCTTTTTCTTTATTTCTGCCTGTGTCGTGAGTTCATTCGTATCTGTAATTGCAACAAGCACCAAGCCATAGTCTGCGCCAGATGAGATGAAGATCCAGCAATGCCATGTCATATTTTTTGCGCTCGTCCAGGATTCAGTTAAGGGAATGTATGCCTGAGGTAGTAAAACCTCTTTTACATTCACTTTTCCGTCATGGCCGGAGTAGGGTCGACTTTCCTGATTTTGTTGCATATGCTCCTGCTGGTGTACTATTTCAGCTTTGTCTGTCACTCTTTCGCGGAACTGCAGTTTCTCAACGCCTCACACAAAACGAGCTGCGTTGTCAGCTCGATAATGGTAATTATACCCTTAATAATTGCTGCAACTGTCAGGACGGGACCAGCTTTGCTTTATGAACTGTCTTTCATTTGAGACAGAACAGGTCGAGATGTTACATTCATCTGTGCGCCAACACCGGGGACGTTAGGAGAACCTAGGTGGATCCGATGGCGAGTCTGGTGGCCAGTGTCTCCAAAAGAGAAACCCCCTATCGTGTTGAGACAACAGGCGTGTCATGATGGACTTCAAAATGGCGAAAGGGTCTTCTACTCGGGCTGGCCTTTCCGCATTCAACAAGGGAAAGCTGTTCGTTGAATAGTTTCTTCGCCAGTTCTACCTCATGTTGTTGATGCGGGCGATGTGTCACATCTTCTGAGCAGTTTTTCGTGTGGCTCTGGATGGGGCTTTAGTCCAGTTACTTCGCGGTTGAGTGGCAGTGTTGTACACACTGCCCTGTTGCCCCTGGAAACGTAGGTCCACGTGGTCCTGGTGTGACCCCCCTTTCATTTGCAACTGGTGGACAGAGAGGCCTTCCCTCCTGAACCAAAACTGCCCACGAGTAACCCTATCCATCTTGCAAAATGAACAACGTGGTGGTCGGTGTGTGCACCTCGTCAACGCAGAGGGTGCGCTACCAGTTCCTGCACCGGCAGCATGGTCTGTCAATGAGACCTCTTCTAAACGCCGGTCTCACCTAGCGCGCCGAATAAATTTGCGTGAACTTTTCTTCTCAAACGACGTGTGTAGCCTCGACTGAGGAAAACGGCTGCCGGCCTTGGAAGCCATCTTCTCCCGTTCGGGCCCAACAGTCGCAAGGATACCTACGAGGCGATACCATTCACGGCGTGACAGTATCAGAGGAGCTGTTCCGCTCTAGGACGGCAGGATCGACGCCGTCCCAATCCAAGCGGTTGTGCTCGGTGCTCTCGCCGCAAGGATAGAGATTCCCGTTAGCCGTCCACCGTTTATAACGTTACAGGAGAGTGGGCATTCTCTACCGCCCTCCAAACCAAGCTACCCTGCTTAATATCGAGTTACTAGTTTCAGCTGTCTGCTCTGGAATTATCCTTTTGAAGTGGAAGCTTCGAGTGCAAGACCGGTGAAGAACCCGTCTAAGCGCGTTGCGACGCGACGTGAACGATAGTGAGAGGGTCCTAGGTCTATAGGCCGCTCGGCACTACCGCTTGGAGCGCATTGGCGCACGCAGGACTGCAACGGTTTCTCCATCCCGAGCCTCCTGGTCTACGTTGCAGAGCTGCCACAGGGGGACGCTGGCACTCGTATCGCCACGAACCCATGCCGGTTTTGTATCCCAAAGCATTGCCAGTTACGAGAATCTTAGTCGCAATCATACGCAGTATGCACCCCTTCTCAGCCGCACACACCCCTACCCATGATTTTCTCTTTCGCGGCACGTGAGGGGAATCCCTTGTGGCGCTATCTGAAGAACCGCTGTGTCGCCTCAGCGCAAAATTGGCAACCACAACAAACCTCGCGAACCTCGAATTACCGGCCCTGTGTTAGCAACGACTGGCAGAGCTGCGTGTAGCCCATTCCGGTGCGGTCATTTCGTGTCTCAAACACTCGATCTGGCACATGCACAGAGGGAGAAGGTGTTTCTGCTCAGTGTTGTGGCAGTGTACTAAATCGAACCTTATAACACACCGGTTACGTGTACGCTACCTCACGAGGCTGTTGGAAGCAGATCTGGAATAAGAACACTATATGTCTGCCCAGTCGCGAGCTGGAGGCGCGACAACAGTCACTCTTGGCATCGACGCAAACCAGATCACGACTGCTGTGGTCTACCTGCCTTGACCTGCGGTTTCTGTGGCGTTTTGAGCGATTTGCACGGCAATCGGCAGGCAGGCGCTCTGGTTCAGTCGTAATACCTTCAGGCCACCTCACGCTTGGGCGCGTCCGGAAGAATCCACAGCATAATGTTCCTTTTAGGCACACTGGTTCAAGAAGAAAAACGGTAACAAAGCACAACGCGAGGCTTTGAGTTCGGATTTTCTTCGTCCAGTCTCCCCCCCAAAAAACGTGTTGAACCACTTCCACCGCCGTTCAACCACCCACCCAACTCGTCAGCTGCCTCGTGTACATTAACCTCACCCAACCGCAAGCCTGCCTTTGCGCTTCTCAGTTCTCGTACGAGCATTCTCCGTGATGCGTATTCCTTTCTCCGTGTCTCCTTGTCTCTTGTTTCTTGCAAGTAGGAGGAGTGAAAAAGCTGCAGACGTCGTGGAAGTCGCGGTTTTTTGTACAGTTCGTGCTCCACCCACCCCCCTCCCAGGAGTGTACACATGTGAGTCGTCCCTCCCAAGACGAAGGACCCAGCATTTCCAGCATCGAGGCGAGAACAGCTCGCTCGTGTTTTCCCGTATCAAGTTTGCAAGTTTCCTTCTTCACGGATTGTTTGTCGCTAACGACTGACTGGTGTAAAGTTCCCCCTGCTTTTGTCCTATTCCCTGCGCAGCGTTTACGCGATGCCAGCCCGCCTGCAGGGGGCTGCTCCACACATGCTGCCAGTGGTTGGAGCACCAGCGAAAAGCGCAACTCCTGGACCAGACCTGCAGCAAAATGCAGCGTCTTCTATCGTTGCACATAGCAGTGATGAAAATGTGATTAACCCCAACTTAGTAGCTTTTCGTGTCACGGGAGAAAATGGTTCGTGCATGCTCAAGTCTCCATCGCCAGCGCGGAAACGCTCCCCGCTGGTGACCTCTCCTTGTCCCCGTACCACCGCCTCGGCCACTGTTGCTGACTCCTCTTCCAACAATGACCCTCAACACACACCCTCTTCAAATGTATGTGCTGTAGCGAACTCTGCTGTAGGACCGACTCCTGAAGAAGCGGTTGCGAACCGCTCTTCCTCGGGGAGGATAACGTCGGAGCCGGAACCGTCTCCCGTGGTTCCTTCTCCTGTCGGTCTACACACACACACGGGAGTAAGAATGTGTGCCAATTCCACTCCTCAGGCAGGAGTGGAAGACGCATCCAGTGCGGAAAAGCGAGACAGTTGCCCAGCAGCGGCTGTGCCCGATCTCACGACAGCCACCGATGGTGTAAGTGAGGAGAGCCACGAAGCGGAGGTTCCCGTTTTCCCTCCTGTTTCTGAAGACGAGTTGAATAGCTTGCCAGATCGGGGCAGCCCGGATGACGCGGGGGACACCCAAGAAAACCATAATCATACCTCATGCCGTTCTGGGGGGGGAGCAGAGCAGACGACACTTTCCCCGGCGACCGCGGGCGGCAACAGAGCCCCTAACGCACGGCGCGGGGGTTCTGGAAGAGCAACACGGGGAGCGAGGAGTTCCAATCGCAACTCGGCAGGCCCCGGCTCAGCTGGTGGAGGGGCGACAGGCACCAAAGCGGTGGCATCAAAGCCAGAACAAGAGCGCATCCGCCAGTTGTATGATCCTCTTTGGAGGGAGTCCGAGCAGGAACTTCAGCTTGTCCTCGCGCAAGGGTTGCCGGTAAGTCGATGTGAGACTCTCGCATGGAAATACGCGCTCGCTGCACGGCCCAGGAGCTCCAGGGGTGTTGTCGCCAGATCGTAGAAGAGCCGTATATGCCTTATCGTAGATAATGGAAAACGCTTGGCCGGAGCAGAGGGGAACAGTGCCTCTCTGTTTGAACCCCATTTTCTTGCTGGTTACCGGAATGAGATGTGCGGCATTTGTAACACAGTTTTCTTCCGTCCCTCCATCCGTAACGTGGATACTCGCGATTGATTGGTTTCGGTTCCGCTCACATCGTAGAACCTGAAACTTTATTCGGATTTCCCGTCTCCCCCGGTTGTGCTAGGGTAGCGTTTCGAGGAGCATTTTCCCGTGTAGCAGTCAACGTTAGAAACTGGCTGTTCTTGAAGCTTCGGTGTCTGGCCGAAAAGCCCGGCTTCTTTACCTCCCGCAGAGGCGTGAGTTTTAGAGGACGGCGAATGGAGACTTCGGTGTTGTGAAAGTCTGCTGTCATGGAATGCACACTGTCCTCACGTTTCCGAACACTGGCGCACGCCGCACCGTCGAGTGAATTCTAGCCTGCATGACAGAGAAATTCTTACAATCCCCCACAGGGCGCGTCGAAGCTCCTGCGACACTTGTGATTTTGGTGCTGGGGAGTGCCCGAGAGCGACTGGTGGCTGCAGATTAAATCTCAGTGTGGTATGGTCCTATCATGTGCGGTGCTCAAAATCAAGCGTGTCTTCTGGTATCTGCTTTTTCTCTCTGAACACCAGGAAGTGGACACGTTGACGAACCCTCAAGTGTACCTGGAACTGAAGCAGAAGCTCCTGCAGGCGCCGTCTTCGCCTCAGAGTTCCTCCGTAGATGACGAGGATGCCGGGAGCAGAACTGACAATGAAGGTATGTAGACATGCAGGAGCGAGCATTTGCGGTCTTTGCTATGACAGATGCGTCTTGCTGAGGGGTTGGGGTAGCTTTGCGTTTTGGCCTTGGAGAGAAGTCACAAGGAAGCGTCGTTATCCAGTCGGAGCGACAGAGCGGTGAGGGGCGATGTCAGCCATCAAGGTTCTCACAGGCATTAGTCCAGTGAAGAAAGGGCTTCTCCAAGCTCTCGAGGATTGCCACAATTTCAGGTGCAACCTACGACTTACGGCTTGGGTCGGGGAGCACAGAAGCATGAATCGAAACCTGCTTCGAGAGCGTGGTGGGATTCCCGCGCGGATCCCCTCACCACCCTGCAAGATGTGGATGCGGCTTGGTTACAGATGCCTCTCTGAGTCCTCTGAAGCGACTTCTTCGGGCGCTTTGTGACGGATCGAGTCTGCCGCTGTCGGCCCTTATTGTCGAAGTTCAACGCGTTCTCCGCGATAGCACTGACGGGTCGCCCACTGAAGACGTGACCGATGAGACACTCCGAACGCTTCTTCCCGTGCTCCTGTCTCGAAGGAGGTAATCCAGGCAGGGGAGTTTCACACGCTGTGTCGGCCGGGAGCGCCATGGCCCCGCCGTAGTAACATACCGGAGTGGTGAAGGAGTCGAAAAACTACGAGGCTTTTGCTGCCCAAAGCGAACAGCGTTGTGCTAAAGGGCCCTTTGCCCCACAGCGGCGGGAAGCAGATTCGAAAATTGTGGCGACGGGTTGTTGGGATATACATCTATATGCAATGAGGGGTGGGAGATGCTCCGTAGCCCTCTTGAAAACCGACACCTGGTTCAGTGCAATCAGCACAGATCACATGCCTGTTCGAAGGTTCCTCCCTCATCTCTCTCCTGGCTGCCTGCACTGTCCATGTGTTTGCGATCAGCTTGGGGGTTCCTCGGCAGCGCGGAACTGGACTGAGTCCAGGGGGAACAGCGGCCGCAGGAAGTTCTGAGTCGCCACCTGCGGCGGCTTCGGCCTTGCCGCCGTCTGGTGCATGTGCCGGCCCCGCCGCCACAGCGGGCAGTGGTGCCTCCTTCTCTTCCTCGCTCACAGACAAGAATGAGGACGTGACTCCCAGCTCTCTCTGGGTCTGGGAATCTGCGTTCCTCGAAGGCCTGCCTTCAGCCTTCAAAGAAAAGACGCGGAAGGATCGAGACAAGCGCGGGGTACGTTCTCCAGACTGGTCACTCTCTCGATCGAAGAAACGCGCAGCGAAAGGAAGCGGCCTTTCTGGTCTGGCTCAGCCTATGTCCTCGCGTGTAGAACAAAAAGACCACTTGCCATGTTATATATATATATATATATATATATATATATATATGGGGTGGCTGTAGGATTTGCGGGGCTGTGTGCGCTTTATGAAGGAGTACATTGATGTGTACACATATGCGTGACTGAACAGTATGCACGCAATTCTGTCGCGTCGCAAGAGCTGCAAAGGGCACTATGTGAACAGCTGGAAATGAGTGCGAATGCTAGAGCGTCTACCGTCCCTGTGGCGTCTCTCAGATGATCTCTCGGAGAGTGCGCAGCCTGGTGCGGCTGCAACAGGCCATCGAACAGGGTGTTGAAAAAGACATTTTGGCGGCGAAAGAGAAAGCGGAGGCTCTGAAAAGAAAGGAGCAGCAAGAAGAGGAGAAGCGGCGGGAACAGGAGCTTCGCCGGCGACGGGCGGAGGAGGCCCGAGCGGAGCGGGAACGCGAGAAGCGTCAGCGGGAGGATGCAAAGAAGGAGAAAGAGAAGGAGAAAGAGAAGAAGAAGCAAACTGTAGAGGAACAGGTGAAACATCAAGGCTGCCAGAACATGTGGGAGAAGAACTATATTCACTTTTTGCCTCAAAATGCAACTGTGGTCGTCGAAGTTGTAACTCCCACCTGGAATATCACACTTTGCCAGCCGTATGCGCTAGTGTCCGGTGGATGTACAATAAAGAATAATCGATTGAGGCGTATGTGAATGTGGATGCATGTGGAAGTGCAGATGCGGATGCACACGTGCTCATCCAACGCTTAACATTTCTTCCGAATATATATATATATATATATATATATATATATATAAATGTGTTTAGGAGAGAGATGTGAGGTGGGTGCACGCGGTATGGCTACATGATCGCCTTTCCATTCATGAAGTATTGGTGTCTTCAAAGCGATTTGCGCCTGGCCGCAACACCCCTGTGATGCGGTTCATGAGTGGCCTTCGTGGGAGTCCGCCGCTCCTGGTCCCCAGGAAGCCGCTGCTCTTTTCTCTCCTGTCTTTGAGTGCTGGCGACAAACTCGGCTTCGCTGCGTCTCTGTCTTTCTGCAGAAACAGACGCCGCCCCAGAAAGTGCCGCAGAAGACAGAAAGCAAGAAGGTGGTGAAAGACGCACAAGCGATGAAGGGCCAGCAGAATTTTATGGTATCGTGGCTGACGCGTAAACCGTCGCGGGTGTCTTCGCCGTCGAGTCCCTTCACAGGGTCCGCACCTGCGGCCGAAGCTTCGGCCGTAAAGCCAGTGGAGGGGAGCGATTCGCCAACGACCAGTATGACGCGCCCTGCGTCTTCTCTCGCTTCCCAGTCAAGTGCTACATGCGACGATCCCATGGGGGAGGAAAAAGAAGAACAGCCGCCTGGAAGTGACGATGTCTCTCTCGAGACGCGAAAGGCCGAAGACGCTGCACGCGCGAAGGCCGCCACAGAGGCGGAAATCTGGAGAGTGCCCGAGGGAAAGCGACAGGAGTTCATCGACATCGTCCTCAGGCTGCCGCAGCGTAAGAAAAGGAGCATTTTTATTTGTTCAACAGTCATACAGAACGGTGATCGTAGAGAGCTTGGCCAGAAACCTCTAAAGCGCGGGGTCCCACGTGCATGCATGGACCTACCTATCTATACATTTGTGCGTGCGCACGCCACATTGAGTTTCAGATGCGCGTGTTGCGTTGCCGTGTGTGTGGTCGCGTTCGAGAAAACGGTATGCAAACGTACCGTAGGGCATCGCAGAGGGTTAGGCTGCACATGTTTTCCGGCGAGCGTCTGGTCAGTGGGGCGTGTAAAACCGATTTCAGTCGTAGGCAGGAGAGATACACCGTTCCGTCACGGGCAGGGATCTCCACGGATCCAGATCTCTTCTGGTTCTCCTCTTCCGGAGATGACACGAGGCAAATGTGTGAGTGCACGCGGGTGGCTTAAATTTTTTTGTGCTCCCCTCTGCAGCGCTGTCGCCCCTGTCTGCTTCGTCTTGCGAGTCGATACCTTTCTTTGACAGTAAGTGGGGGCTGCATGCGCAAGAACTGTCGTTTTTTGTGTGTGTTTACCGAAATGAAAGCAAAGTCATCCGTCAAAGAAGCAGCGTGGTGTTAAGGGGCGAGGTTGCCCGCCAGCGCGCGGGTTTCCTTATGCGCACAAAAAGCATCCGGAGGGTTTTCTCTGAAACCGTGAGTCTTTTTGGGATCTTCTCTGATGTACCGCAACCGAAGACGTAGATTGGGTTCGAAGGAAAACGGTAGTCGGATATAGAGGCAGAGGCTGGGCGAACTGTGGCGGAGGTCCAGCTTGGAGTGAGAGAAGTGATATCCATCTGTGCTTGTCTTTTTCCTTGTGTGATCTCGCATGTGCGTCGTACAGATGAAGAGGCGGGATGTGGCGTCAATGCCGAGGAGCGCCTGACGGAGTTTGTGGAAGAATTCGCTCTTCCTCACACGGCGACGCTGCGAAAATTCCACACCTTTTGCGGTGCGTTTTCCTGTCAGTTGTAGTGGGGTGCTTCTCTTTTGGCGCCGTTTCCTTGCGGATGCCGCAACCATACACGTCTCTTCGCTAGCTATACAAGCCTCTCGCCCCCTGGGTGTAGAAACGGAGTCGATGGTCAACGGACACGGCTTCACATTTCTCCGTAGCGATAACTGATGGTCCGTCCGAGCAGAGGGAAATGAGAGGGGCTCGAAAGGACCTCATATTTGTTTTGTGGCTGTCCTAAGGGGTTCTATTTCCCGGTAGCTTGAGGAAAGGGAAGGGCTTCGAGGGCGTCTTGCCTTCCTCGTTTTAAACGAACCGCGCGTCGTCTTTTAGACAGCTACGTATATATATCAGACGAAAAAGAAGCGTTCCTTTGTGTCTCAAAGGCTTCCGGCATGCATGTGTCTTTCGATTTCTTTTTCGTCCACAATTTCTCGCCTGCATACCGTCGGCATCGTTCCTGTCTTCGGTTTGCTCGCCTCGCCTCGACGACTCCTCTCGTTTCTTGCCATTTTCCGCCGAAGCACGTCCGTATCGGCTCGTGTGTGTTCAGCCCAGAATCGGCAATTTGTTCACAAGCTTCCCGTCCAGACGCAGACGCCAGCTGCCACAGCTGCGCCCGCAGAGAGCAGCGGCGTGTTGAGTGGTTGGTCTGAGCAGTCTGCCGCTGGCGTCCGTTCCTACCAACAAGAAATGCGAGAAATCAAACAAGGTTTGACCCTCACCGATTATACAGACAACAGTCTTCGCGATCTGCCCTACCTCCGGACTGCCTGGGTCAACTTGGATGAGTGGAAGCGCCCCGTTCGACGCCTGTTGCTTGGCAAGCAAGCGAAGGTGAGGGCGAGAAAGAGAGGAGAGGGGCTAAGGGAGATCGAAAGAGACAGAGGGGCAACGGGCGAGCCGCATGGAAGGCGGAGCTGGAAGATCGGAGCAAGGGAAGAGAGAGACGAGTGTTCTGTTTGTGTACTCGCATCTTCACGCCCATGTCGTTTGGTATGTGTAGGAATGTGTGAGAGCAAAAACTGCATAGGCGAGAGCTCGTTTTGTCTTTTTTCTCTGTCGCAGAAGTCGAGTGCGTGCGAGCAGTGGGCTGAAGAGAGCTGCATTGACTACGATCGCGATAGTGACGAGGAGTGGTTTGAGAATTTCGATGTCGACGACTTGGACGAAGGAAAAGACGAGGAAGAAGAAGAGGAGCTGGAGGGAGAAGAAGACAAAGACTGGCTGGTAGAAGATGACGACGAAGGAAGCGGTGCTGGTCGAACGGGCTTCGGACACTCCGTCCGCTTTGAGTCTATTTGCGACTGGCACTGGTCCTTCGAAGGAGAAGAAAAACCGAATGCGCTAGATGCAGGTACATAGAACGAAAGCAGTATGCATGACTTCGAGCGTCAGAAAAGCGCAGTAGATGAACTACTTCCGTAGGCGGGAAGCAAGAGATTTAGCAGTGGCCATTGTCGTACAGGGACAGAGGCGGCGGAGTACAGGGCTAACGAAGGCCAGGTTAGATATTCCGCATTGGAAGGGGGGGAGGTGGGTTAGGAAAGGCACATGCAAAAGTAGAATGTGGAGAGGAAGGAGGTGGACAAATAAGCGGGGTATACACGTTGCTGCAAAGAAACAGCTCTTATGTGTGGGAAATGCATCGGGGAGCTGTACGTGCTGCAGTTGCCGTATGAGCCTTCTGTTGCACGACCTCTCTCCAGGAGTAGATCCCTTTTCCATCAACTCCGTGCGCGACCGGAACTGGGTGAGCATCTACGGATGTGTCGTCGATGACTGGGGTAAGACAGACACGGAGCTACGGGAAAATGCAAAAAAGGAACCAACCATCTTCACAGTGCATGCAAGCCAACGCGACATGTTATGCTGCAAGGAAAGTCATCTACCTCCTACATTCCTCATATGTATATAGATGCATATATGCATAGTTATCCCGTTTCATCGGTAGCTTCCAGCCAATGCTGAGGCTGTCTAAAGCGGTGTGTTGTTGTGGGGGATTGCTTCCATGGTTGCTTCAAACGGACGTGTCACCTTCATCTTCGTTGGCTTTGAAAGAAAAGGGCTTTCATTTTTCCTTAGGTCATGCTGTATGTCCTTTCCGGTTCGTCTGTGAACGAAAGTGAACCTGTGAGTGAGAAATACGTGGCTGTTGTCATCTTCGCAGGCGGGAAGCCGTTCGAGAAGCTCGAGGCCGCTGTTTCCGCGACAAGCCAGAGGAAGAAAATGACTGACGAAGAGCTGTGCAGTCTCTTCAAGTTTTCCCACGCGAAAAAAGACTCCAAGACGAAGCTCATCGCCGATTTCCACAAACTGTATGTCGCCCGTGTTGTTATTGTTTTTCGTGCAACAAACCGGAACGGAAGAATCAGGTCTTCTTTGTCGCACACGCACACAAAACTGAACTGGGTAGCATAGAAGTCAGTAAAGCGGCTGCGGTGCCAGTAGGTTCGCTCGGCAAGTGGCGAGGGAGAAGTAGCTGGAAGTAAAGAATCCATAGTAGAATTCCAGTGCCCACGAGCATTGGACAAGCTAGGTGCGGCCACCTGTCTGAGGCTAAACTAGCGAAATAAAACAGAACCTGGTGACGTCGGTGGCGCGCACTCAGATTCTGCGTTTCGGGCAAGCGTCTAGACGTACGGAAGGGATTTATACAAGTGGGAAAACCGATTTCTTCAGCCAGCGAAACCGTGGTGGATTCATACGGAGGAAAGGCGGCCATCATTGGTGTTTCTTGGCGTCCTCGTCTGGAGAGGGAGGGAATGCTGAAAGCGAAGCGTGTCAGAGGCGTTCTGCTCAGTTGCTTCAGGCGGCGAAAAGAATGAGGTGGATTCGTCGATCGTGCATGGAGGCTTTACGCGGCGCTGCATTTCTTCATATTTGCCAATTGTAACTGAATATGTTGGTTCCTTTTCATCTGGTGACGAGCGGGAAAGTTTAATGTCACCGTGTCCTGCGACTGTCGATTTTCTGCAGAAATAAGCATCTGACGAAGGCGGATTTGGAGCGGAGATTCAAAGAGCATATTGTATACGAACGACGGCCGGAAGACAAACAGAAGGTGAGAACCGTAGGGAGGGACAGTTGGTGTACCGTCTTGCTGTTAGTGGTCCCGCCTGTGTGTTGGGGTTAACAGTCGATCTGCAGCTCTTTCCCTTGGGACATCTTTTCGAGCGTTCTCCTTTGTGTCATTTCCAATTGTGTCCATCATTTTCAGAGATGGTATGTTTCAGCTGAGGCGACGGAGGCTTTCAATCTCAAGGAAGACCTGGAGTCGATAGCAGCTGTAATTCTGTCAGAGGAATCATCCAGTCAATCCCCACCAACTCAGCAGTCGACAGACGCCGCGTCGTCAGCAAGCAGCTTCGACGGCCCTCGGGTACCGAATTCGGGGAACTCATCCAATTCTCCGCAAGGATCGGAGAGCTCTGAAGCTGCCAATTCCGAGTCTTCATCTGGAGTACCTAGTGCAGGAACTGGAGTTCAGGGAAAGGGCGGAGGCTCACAGCGCACTGGCGTCGTTCCTGGGCCTTCTGTGCTCGTACAGATTCTCCGGCAGACTCCTGAAGTGGGTGCTGGTGGTGCAAAGAAACCACGGATACAGGACGCGAGCATGAGTGAACCTGCGAACGCAGTCTCGGTAGCTGCCCAAAGTGCATACAGGGCGGACGGTCAATTGTGTCCGGGCGTAGCATCATCTGCTCCACTCCCGCCAGCAGCTCCGTCCCGCAGCCGTGCTCAAAGAGAGGACGAAGGAAACGGAACGAAGTCTAGAATGGATCAGCATGCAGGCGAGTTGGCCGGCGGAGCCCCCACTAATTCCGATCAGTGTGACCCATTTCGGGATCTGGACCCCTTCGCCTCAGCCACAGCAACAGCTCTGGTGGCAGCATTTTCTGCAGAAGCTGCGGCACTGACTGCTGTCGAACAAGATTGTCCTGGTAGTTCAGCATCTGCAGTTCATGTTGCCGCTGCTGCAATGGCGGCGGCCACACTAGCAAGAGAGATGGCTGCGAGTATGGCGGAAACACAGGAACCGCTCGAAGGGCGTGTCGGATTTGCCGGTAGGAAAGCTCTGAGGATCCTACAGAATGGGAACGATGGCACGCACGAAGGTGGGAGAGAATCAGAAAATATACGCGCCGTGATTGGTCCAGCTGGCACTTGCGACGCTGGAACTCCGACAGAGGTCTGGAGGCTGAACCGGGGGGGCAGCGGTGTGTCTGGCGAAAACGAGGGAGCGACTCCTCGACAGACTAGGAAACCTTCTACAAGGAGTGATGACGCTGAAGACCCGGACGATAGGCCCGTTTGGGGAAAGCGACGAAGAAGTGATGGGCAGGAGGACGCGTCGGGTTGTGGATCGTCGCCCGGGAGTTCAGTTGGCACGACAAAGAAAGTGAAACGGGGGTCGGCAGGGACGGCAACGAGCGTGGTACCTGTAAAAGGCCCCCCGCTGAAGAACACTCTGATAACACAATTTTTCCGAACGGTGCCAACCGGCGAGAAGCGTTCACCGGAGGGACCTGCGGAAACACCATCTTGAAATGCTGTGTGATCAGCGTGTCCCGCCAGTGAGTCAAAAGGATTTCGGTGAAAACGGAAAGCTTGTCTGGAACAACTTGGTTGTTTAATGTGGCTTTACAACTCATCACCATGTTCTGCTTCCGTAATCATGTCATAAATTTATTCCGGGACACCCGTTCACACACTCGACGGGTACGTGGAATTTTGCCCAGCCATATAGCCCCGAAGGAAAACAGCATGAAAGGATTCACCGGGACGCGTTGTCAGCAATACAAAGAAGGCACTAAAAAGCAAATCGAATGTTTCGAAATAGTGAGGTGGTGAAAGATGACAAGGCAACTCGCCACTGGCTTAGTTTTGCTTACGCGCGGTTAACGCCTGACGACGGGGCTTGATGCTCGAAGCAGACTACGCAAATCATTTTCGGCTGCTTGTAGCATTTGTTTTTTCCAAGCTAATTGAGGGGCAGGTTGCCACAGTTAACCGTTCAATTGAGGCTTTCGGTTGGTGGCACACGATTACTTGTAAACGACTGACACTGCTCTGGGAGGAGCCCAGATCGGGAACGAAAACCTTCGGGAAGAAGGGCGTATCAAATCAGTGTATCAGGCAGGTATACGGTCCTAGGGAGAGAGGCAAAGAATGCACCTGTAGAGAGCTACGGTGAGCAGCCACGCGAGAGTTAGAGGAGCTCCATAAGTCCTTCCCCGCTCATAGACATGTAAGTGCCATGACCCTCCATTGGCAGAAACCAGCTTCCTGTTGTCACGACGCTGTGTCGGTAGGTGGCATTTGAGTCGGATTTTTCCATCTGTAGTAATGTAATGGTTGCAAGATCACCTCAACGGTGGTGCTGCATGATACGAAAGGTCTTTCAAGGCGAACTCACCTAGCGTTGCAGTCCGTGCAATTGAACGAGAAGTCGGACGGGATGTGAACTCTTTCCTTGATATCGTCGTTAGCAATCAAATGGCTACGCTCAAATGGCATTTCGCTCTCATCTCGTCCACCGGCAGTCACATTTCCTGTTCGCGGGGTCCAGCGGCCTTTTTTGACGGGGAAAAAAGAAACACATTCACCCACGTCTGCAACTGACGAGTCCTGCGGACCGAAGTCTATTCAATAAAATTCTAGACGTGCCCGTTCCTAGAAGCATGCTTCATCTTCTGTCGCTCACTTCTGCAACTTGGATGCAATATCCGAGGCTAGACCGGAAGAGCTCCAGTATGACGGTAACGGGGCCGTTCCGCGTGGTGCCTCACCCTGTCGTCGAAGAGAAGCATACCTCCACGATCTTTTAGATGAAGCTCACCAATCCATAGTTGGATGGCCATGTCTTAATGCCTTGAGGTCAATGTCATTTCGAGGTACTTTTCAAAAAAACGGCAAGGGTACGGCCGATCGTTTGTTTTAAGGCCGCGCAACATTTTAGAACTTCGCTGGTGCCTCTCCCGCTGTGCCCGCAGTCACAGGACTGGCTGTAGGATCACGATCCGTCCTAGCGAAAGCAAAAACATTTTGCCAACCATGAAGCTGAAACAAGTGATGGACAGAATTGGGAAGGCACACAAGTTACCAGTACTCGTACAGTAGACTAGCGGAAACGTCCACTGGAGATACACCGGGGTGGCTGTTTTGATGTTACAGTCAAGGGCTTCACCAACAAAGTGGCCGGGGGGCGAACCCCAAGGATGGTTAACAAAGACTCTTGCCTATGGTATGAACCACACTGGAACGCGTTTCTTGGTTTACAAGCAGCATTTTTTCTTTTCAGAGCACGCGTCATCTTTCCTCTGCCAGAAGATTGTCGCGATGCCCCAGCTATTCCTAGCGGATCTGTTCATCTTTCAGTGTGGGATTATCCTGCTGGTTCTTGGTTCCATTGCTTTGTTTGTGTTTTTATTTCCACACACTCTTCCGCTAGGCCATGAACAGAAGCAGAAAGATGGAGCCTGCGGCCCGCGGAAAACCCTGGATGGGCCCGGTGACAGATTGATGGCGGACATTCTTGTGGCAAAAGATTTTCAAAAAAACAATGGGTCCCACATGAAGGGTAGCGGGCACGGCTCCGTCAGAAGGGTGGTAAGCAGAACAATAACTAATGCTCAGACACGACCAGCATTATCACGAGCAATGCAGTCGTCACGCTGGCACTGCATTGGCCATGGTCATCGACCAAAAAAGCCGCCGTGGCAGTTCCATGATTCGACCGCCTCAGATGCTGTGAGAGGATTGTGTCCTTCTGTCTACCAACACAATTGAGGAACTGCCGTCATATAGGGTTGGATCCAAACTGTTCCATTATCTCCGAACAGGACCCAGACATCAAGAGAGTCCCTTGACGTCGGCGTGACAAGCCTGGTCGAGCAAGTAAGACGCAACGCCTTGCGTGTGTGAGTCCCCATTAGGAAAATGTCCGGTGCCAGCCCAGTGCTCGCTGGCGGTACAACGCCGACACTAAAAAGCCACAGAATCTATATGATGAGATGTCACGTGGAACTAGCCGGCGCAGAGCCTGGAAAGAGAGAGATCGGTACGCTGGTCGGCATCACACACGTTAAAAACAAATTACGGTGCCCTCACTTCTTCAGGCATCGTTTGGGCGAACCCACCATCACAAGACAAATGGACCCCGACGAGCAGAGACACGTCTCACTCCTTTCGCTCTACGCTGAGGGCTCCCTATCTTCAGCAGTCGACGCCGGAACATGCAACAGTCCTCGAAGCTTCATTCATTTTGACGAAAAAGAACGGTTGCCATCGTACTTCGGAACGGCGTGGGACGAAGTAGGAGCTCCGTCGCCACATACAAGCGGAAACCACAACGGAGCTGCGCCATATGCTCACCTTCCTATGTTTACCACAGTTGCCAGCGAACGAAAGACACCCAATCTAAAACAGATCAAGGATGAGGCATGTTGTGGAACTGTGCATCGAGGCGATGACTGCTTAAGTCATCGGGCGACCAATCTAGCTACTATCGAGCAGGGCGTTAAAAGACGGAAGAGGATTCACGAAGACGGTGCAGATGAAAGGATTACAGACCCAACTCCCAGACGCCGTTGCTTGGAACGCTGTCATAACTCACTGTCTATATCAGACCGTAGAGACGTATCGAGTGCTCCAACCAGTCGAAGTTCGGCACCCGTCGAGGTTCATTGCAACCCCGTTGATGGCCAAAGATGGGTGGCACACATCGGAATCCAGGAGTGCTCCTCTGCATCAAAAACGGATTTTTTAGAACAGCGTTTGTCCTATCCATCGACTCCGGCGACTGACACCTCAAATTCCCTGAATCAAAACATGAGTACAAGCGGCATGCACCATCCAGCTGAAGACACACGACACCCATCAGTCAAAGCACAGAAGCGAGTTCCTCTAAGAAGAATTTCTGGCGCGGCAAAGGAAATCGTCCAGCTGCTTCGAGGGTGAGAATTTTGTTCCCCTCGTGTGTGTGCCATTTTAAGCTGCGTCTGCCACAGCAAACGGGATGCAAGCTTATCGCCATCATCTCAACTAAGAGCTTGGTGCCGACGAAAAGCCAGTCATGCCTCGACGGACCAATGTGCCTCCGGAATTGCCAGCTTCCTTGGTAAGTTGAGTGAAACTATCCAAAAATAACACCGGCAAATGAGGCACAAATCAGCCGCCGAGCAGCCTGGACAGACTCAACAATTCGACCAGTACCTGGCAACCCTACACGACATACAAGACATTCTGAATCCAGGGTAAACTCTTGATGTGCTGACACATAATATATTATCCATATTCCACTGATGTAGACTGCACAACTTCATTGAAGTTTTTCTGCTCCTTGAGGGAATGACAGAGGAAAAACTGGTAAGCTTGAACCACTTGTGCCTTGGACGCAGTAACCCTATCCTACCTATCCACTGTTTATCAGAAGTTGTTTCCGATTCCTATATGGTTGTGCGTTCTTTTCTGCTATAGTAAGAATGCTGTAACCGGCCACTACTCCATCTTCTGAATTACACGCCAAATGCACGTGCAGCGCAAGGCTGTGTAGAAGAGGAGGCGCTGTATACGGTGCTAAAGGTAAGACATCGTCTGCGTGTTTTTTTTAGGAAATCTTGTTTTATCAGCGTGAACGACCACAGAAATTGAAGCTGGACGCTCACATAGTTCGCCGAGCAGCAGTTTGTTAGATCTCTCTTATGGCAACGCTATCGTCTCCGCTCATTTATTCCCACCTGCAGGCTTTATCTCATCAGAGCAGAAGATGGATCTGGCAGTCCAGGTAAGTAGCCTTTTTATCATATTGTTTTCCAGAAGATAAAATTGGAACTTTAGAATGTGGAACGTGCATTCGCAAACCTAACTTCTGTAGTATTGCGACGGTCAGTCCTATTAGACATGGTCTCGCCCATATCCGTGCAACAAACAGCCCACTTGCTCAGTTCAGCACGCCTCCGGTCTGGACGGAAGACAATCGAAAAAACGAGCAACAAAGCGGAAGCCGAGGAGGATCCGTATTTGGGATCTTCGTGGCAGCCACTCCTGGTGGGTATCATTACGCCTGTGGGCAAGGCGTGGCTTTTATATCGTGTTTCCTCGTGTTCCAGAATGAACTTAGTTGCGAGACTGGGCCTTCAGATCACAAGTTCTCACGGACAGCATGCCCGCCCAAATCTGGAAAGCAAGTGTATACTTCTACCTGCGCGATCCCGGAAATTCGTCGGGATTCTAGGGGTGATACCAGCGACTGCTCTGCAGCGCATAACAAACCGACTTCCAATTGTCCCCCTGTTGCCAGTGAATCGACCAGCAAATGTGAGGCATCTCACGCTTTTGGTAAATCGGTATTGAGCATAACCTCCTGCTAGCTTGTCTCCCGCTGCAGAATGTCAAACAATACATGCCGGTAAAAGTGATCAAGGAGGAAATTAATCGGGACCCGAATATCTCCCGTACAAGGAAGATAAAAATGGAACCCGGATCTTATGACAATGCTCAGTTTCGATCCAAGAGGCGCAGGACTCAAGGTAAGACAACGCTGGTGCGGCTTCGTGGCTGAAGACTGCTTACCCGGTACATAGCGGTCAGGTGCCAGGCAGGAATACAGGACTGCATCCAGTGCAAGAAAGAAGATCCAGCAGAGGGCAGCTCCGTGTCTGCAGTTGGGACTGACGGCAGCACTGGCTGTGGCGAGAAGCCAAGGTTGCCAGACAAACGGGACAATACCCGTTCGGCACTAAAAACTGCGGAGATGCCATCTCCTGATGGGAAGCAACAATCACATTACAATACCAGACGGACGTCTGTCATTCCTGGCGCCAACGAAGAGGCGAAAGCATAGCAGTTGGGCACATACAGACAAAATGCGTGCGGCTTTTGTGTCGATACCCACACTTTCTTTGTAAGGCCACAGCGAGTCACATGGATGCCCGCGTGTCAGGCACTCAGTAGCAGAGTGCATATTGCCACGCTTCTTCCATGAGGGAGATTCCAAGGAAATGGCCCTTCGCTGTAGTTGCTGACACCGCATGTATAGTGTTCATGCCTAGTAATGAATACATGATCGGGTTGCAGTGAAGAAAATGCCGAAGTGCTTTTTCACGAGCTCAGGTTTTTCATTGGGTGTCCGACCCCGTGAACGTTTTGCCCTTCAATGATTTTTACAGCGGCACTATCCTCAGATTCTTCTGTGTAATATGTGTGCAGATTACCAGTGATGCAATTCCGCGCAGGCTCGCTGAGCCCCAGCGGAGAAGTGTGACGTTGGTGATCGGGAGTTGACCTGACTGGCGTCGCCCGCCTGCTCTTTCCCTCATCACTGCGTGCCACCAGGCACAGTCGCATCACCGCTCTGAAAACTTCTCCGCGTCGACCTCATTTGAACTGAAAGTGTTTCTTACTGAAGGAAAGAAGAACGGTACCCATCGTTGGGTAACTTCCCATTCAGGGGCCGTCCTGGCCTCAGGAACCCCACACCGGGTGACAGTGGCACACCATTCGAAAAAGCCGCTACGCCCAAGGAACAGTCCTGCGCAGTGGCGTCAGAAGCGGTGCCTCTGTGTGCACTTCTTTGCCTTTCGCAACGCCGTTTTGAGGGATGATAACAGGATGCCTGATAGTTGTCGAAAAGGCACCAATGGCGCGGAAAACACACGGGTATGTCAGAGTCAGAATGCTGGTGACTGCGCTGCTCCCGCCGGCGTCGTCCGTGGGACATGATGTGAGCGAAATACCTGCGAGCGGAGGCGAGATGTGGCAAAGAAACTTACCTCAGAGAAGATGTGAATGCCCTTATTTTAAGTTGCTTTTTCGATGACGCTGAGGCCACGTCAGCGGAGTCCGCTCACGGTAAAGGCGTAGAAGTTGTGGTATTGTGACCCGGGGGGTTTTGGAATAGCAAGACAGGGCTGGACGCTCACACTCTTCTGACCAGCTGGGGTCGCAACTCGGCGCGTTGAATCAGAACGTGGTTTGCTTGTTTTTCTCTCGTTCAGCCGCGTTCGACGCGAGTTCGTTCGCTTGGTCATCGCCTGAACCGCCAATCGGCAGCAAACCTAGCTGACCTCTTCAATGTGACGGACGTGCTGGTGAAACATGCTGCGAGAAATCCTTTCGTCCCGTGGAAGGTTTGGAAGCGTGGCGGAGGGACCTATCTTCCTGTAAGTCCTCAAGCATTATTTCCCGTGTCTGCACACAGATTTGTGTGTGGCCTGGGGGGCGAACTGGTATGACCTCTCGTTCAAAGCTGCTTTTGGAATCAACATCGGAGAACTAGCTAACGGGAGGTCAGAAGGCATAGAGCCCCTCTGTCGTCGACGGGGACAAGCGAACGTGGAGCGGTTTTAGTGTGTGTGTGTTGTATGTTCTTGTGTGTGTGTGTGTGGGATGTGTTTCCTTGTCGGTACAGTGTCCAGCAGCTACACCGCCGAAATGCTCAGACTCGGCAGCTTCTTTGCGGTCCATCAAGGCGAGCCGTACGCCTGTCCGTCGGCTGAGGCGACTAGCCCGCGAAGTAAGGACTTCGTCAGACTAGTTGTGGATTCAACTTTTCCCCGATTTTGGAGCTGTGAACCCAAATGCCATGCGCCGTATGAGTTCCGTAGGTGGTTGTGGATGTTGCTGACTTGATGGTTTCCCGAGATGAATGTGAGAGTCTTTGTGGTAAAGTTGTGGATTCGACTCTGTTCTGTCCCACTGTGCTGTTTCTGCAGAAGGGAGGCAGCGGATCTTTTACCAAGCCCTCCTCAGCATCGCCAGTGGTACTGGCTGCTTCGCCACTCTTCCACGCTGCCGCAAGTTCTTCACCATCTCTCCAAAATGGACACCTTTCCAGCTGCAAATATGACGGGAGTGTATCCAGTCAGGGGGAGGTTTACCGTGCTGATGACGGATTTCCGACGTTGGCGGAGGACCAGGTGAACGGAACTCGGCCACATCCCCCTGTCCCACCGTGGCTGTCCCTGAGTTCTGGACCGACTAAAGGCGTTTCTGTGTATACTGGTGATTATGGGCGCTATTGTTATCCACTTTCGCGACCTGAATCTGAGGACCCTCCACCGCTGCCACCGCTGAGTGAGTGCTTTCTCGGGTTTGAACGTGGGCCATCTTTCGGATTTCTTCCTCGCTGGAGCGCCGGTGTCTCGAAGGCCGATGCTCCCCAAAGCTCGTGCATTCCGGAACGCTCTTATGAGGGACGACGGCATCTGATGATTGCTGGTTTACGGGATGAGGCGGGCGAGGAAGCATGTCGCAATTGGACAAAGGTGGGTGAGACGGAGGAGGCCGTTCTTGCAGATTGGAATACATTGACGTCTGACGGGGAGCGGCGACGCCCTTTCTTCGTTACGCTTCGATCTATGAGGCACAGTTACGGATGGGAAGAAGACGGACGAGTCAGCCCGTTTTCAGCAGGGCCGTCGCCTACGTCCCAGGATCGACTTGGATCCGACGTCGCCTCCGCAGCATCATATGATGGCAGTTTTCCAACTGACGAGGGCATTGGCACCGTCGAGCGTTCCGAGAAACTGGCGTCTGTGCCGTCGACAGCGAGTACGGTATCAAGCATGAAGAAAGGCAGAGCCGAAGAATATGGGCATCTGCGATCATCTGAGTCGCCATCTGTTGATTCTTCTTCGGTTGACGGGCTGCTTTAGGTATTATCGGGTGATGAGACCGTTCTCGCAGAAGGTGAATTGAAGTGTACAAAAAAAGTGCCGCCCGCAACAATCTTGCAGGCGGACAAGTCTAGGTGAATCAGCTAGCAGAGAACACCTCTGTGTACGATGACGTGGACATACCTACGCGGAAGATTTTCCCGGCTAGGGGTGGCAATTTCTGAAAAGCTCGGCAAGTGGAGCGGCGCAACCAAAAGGACTCCGCGAGAGCTCTACAGGAAGCCACGCAAGGACTCGTGTCGACACAGGCGTTGAGCGAGAGAGAGGAAGCTGAGCACGTGCAGGTCCGATATCGTACGCCCCGTACGTGGGAAGCGCTTTGCGTCGGCAAAGAAGGTAACATATGGGGAGACGATTTCGGTCACTGCTCCGGGAATATCATGATGTATCATTGTGAAATAACTCGGTTGATTCTCGATCTTTGTGTAAATGGCGGAGAGTCCTAATGGCCAGTCAGAATGTTCGGGTGCTATGGGGAATGCGAGACAAGTCGATGCCCCATCGATAGAATGATTTTAGAAATTGGCCGTGCCGTGGCTTCTTCACGGCGCGTGTAACAGCTAACTGCAACGGACGAAATCGGCTGCTCTTTCAGGCACACACTCTGCGGATGAGGATCCGACATAATATGGGTGTTGGTCTGCGCTCGCAAATGCTCTGGATATTCGCCAAGGGCTGTTTTATTATTCACCTGCAGGTTTGCTGGTGAATTTCTCAGTATAACATCTACAGCATTGGCCGTCAAAACCCGTCTGGATTATGGCGTTAGGCTGGTGCATAGTGATTTGGATCGACGTCTCTTCCACGGGTCCCAGACGGGGAATCTCTCCCTTCTCATGGCTGGTGGTTCAGCGGCCAATCGCGGGATAGCATTAGGATGGTCCTCTCTTGACAAGCGGGATTTGAGTTTCACATTGACCAATGTGTGTATTGCCGCCCAAGAGTGTCACACAGGAACCCGGGAGACGGAGAATTGCTGGCGAGAAAGTTTGGGAGGTGGACGGAAATCGGCGTAGATGCGCGTTTAACACTATGTGTGTAGAAACGCTGGGCGAGAAGTGGCGCTGCATGCATCTGAAAAGGGTTCAGTTATTGTTGGGAGGCGTCTTTTATAGCACCGCTGTGATCGCGGACTGCGTGCAAGAGGGATGCTTGTGAGTGGTGACTTCGGAGACGTCGCCCCGCTAGCGGTGTGTTGCTCTCGAGCTGAAGATTCCAAGTTAAAGACATGCAGCCGTGGCTGCTTGCCTTTGAAGGACGACGGGAAAAAGTGCACAAAATCCTTGACCTGTCTGTGCGCCTAAACACCTGTTTGTTCGGTCGGGTGTGCAGGGTTTGGGCGGCCAACATGCTCATGTGTAGGTGTACAGGCTGTGGCTGGGACGCAGTGGTCTGGACGGCACTCCAACGCTGTGACAGCCGAATGAAGTTTTGCGCGGTACAAGGTTTTTCGAATGCCAATAATCTTTTTTTTGTATTTCTGAAACTGTCAAACGCAACAAATTCAGTGACTCACTTTTTCTTGAAATCACCGAAAACCAGGCAGCAAGAAGGCTGGCAGCGATTCGCGAGGCGAATCGCACCAAAACGTCTACTGAGACCAGTCAGTTGTGTAAACCTCTTCAAGAGCCTTAGCGAAAAGTGTTGGATTTCAATATGCTAACGGTCTTCATGTTTGATTGGAAGCTGTAGTCATTAACACTGTTGGTTTAGTATAACCATAGCACCAATCCCGGTCCCCCCTTCCATTCATATCTGGTAGACAGTCGAGCGAGGATACGTCATCCGAGATGAAAGTCGGTCTCGCCGTTTTGCACATGAGGTGCAATGATCAGAAGAGCTTAGTAGAGGAGTGGGACGAAGTAGTGAACTGCCATTGGAACCTGCTGCTTTTCCCTGATAGCCCGGCACCGACTGCGGTCTGGGAAAGGTTGCGCTGAACTCACAAATCTCAAAGACTTCAGGCGCAGAGGGACTGAGGGTATCACAAGGACTGCCGTTAGGCGCCCCTTTGCACATCGTTCGAGGCGAAGAGAAGTGGACACGGCAAGCAAGAACCAAGCTCTATGTTACTTGACAAACAAACACGATTTAAAGGAAGACCAGTCACGGAAGAATCCTCGAAAGTGGTTCTAGCGTTTCATAGCTGAGCAAGCTCGAGGTGTCGTAACCATTTGTACTATACGGAGTCCTGCCGGATGCTGTTCTTCTTCTGGTTCCTGTCCACATCATTTACCCTCCATTCTCTGTCCTGTGAGATGAGTAAACCATTGCGTGGCATTCGGGATTCCTTGTAGAACAGAACATTCAAAACATACGAACTCTGCGGTATAGTCCTGACCAAAAAGGAATACTGCTTCCACCTCCAAAAAATATTGGAAATACTACTGGAGTTCGTCCTTTTGGTCGTGCCGTAACAATCAGGTTGACCGCCATCACGCAGTGTGCCAAGTTAGCCATTACCGAGGTGTACCTATATATATATATATATATATGGTGTACAGATAACTTTTTCTCCGTAGAGGTGCTTGTCTGGATTCACTTGTAATTGGCAACACAGACGGAGGTATCCCTGGCTGGAAATGGCCTTCATTGTCTCGGCAAAAACGGTTGATGAATCCGTTAGCCAGGTTCATTGGGCCGGCTAAAGGACCTCGTGCTTCGGCTTGATGTCTGGAAGAAGTTAGCGTTCCTCCTTCGCAGCGTTTGGTCCTCTGTGTAAACTGCTTCCATCTTATTTTTTTGCAGGTTTCGCTTTGCTTCTGAAAAAGAGTTCGACGTCTCGATTGGGGACGAGTACCCCCCCGCCTGCCCGCTCGAAAAGCCGGCCCTGTGGACCGCTTTTCTCTGTCGCATCGACGTACTCGTTCTCGAGAACGAGCCACCACAGCAGTCCCTTCTCCAGAAATCCTGAATTGCAATATGCGTCTCCGTTAGGGTTTTATGTGTTGTTCTTCATTTTGCAGGAGGCTCATTCGATTGCTGCCTCATAGTCTTGCTTACGTACTACTCGAATGTGTCGTTAGCTGTGTCGCACCCCAGTTCACCGGCGACAACAGAGGCTGGTGCTCACACAGCTCCGAATCTACTTTCTTTGACCGGTTTCCCCGTTAACAAACGACACGGATCTCCCTATGTGCTTGTCGGACCTTTATCGTTTTCCCCCTGTCCTCGCTTACCACATTCTTGGTCCGTGTCCATCTCGAGTGTCCTTTTGCATGCGGGTAGCGAGACGATTAGAGCGGAAGCATCAGCCGAATCTCACCCGAGGAGTGTACGTACAGCATCATAGAGTGTAACGCTGCCAATCACACGAGTAATGCCACCAACAAACGAATCTTCGTGTAAGTGGATTGCGGCTGTGGTTGAGGAGGGTGTTGCCTCTTCAAAGGCTTGTCTGGCCGATTCAACCGCGAGACGTTACCGTTTCTACGCGGTGACATGCCGGGGACCCTTAACGGGAACCGAGGACTGGGCGAGCGAGATGTGGTGTCTCTGAAGACTTCAAGAGATTTCTTTTTGTGGCATCCGGCGACGTACTAGAACCGAAGCGAAAGTGCTAATTGACCAGAGCAAGGGGTACAAGGGTGTCTTTCGAATTTGAGCGTCAGTCTCGGAAGAACCGAAAACGAAGGGCGCCGTTTTAGCACTACTAAGCTGAGGAGGAAGCCAGACACTGGGGCCGACAGCTAAAGGACGAGAATGAACCTTTCTGTCGCTCCATTGTACTCTTTGCTTTTGCCTCTTATTCACCAAATCAGCGATTTCGGATATGGCGGAACTTCCTTCTGCTTCGTCAGAACCTGAAACGGTGCGCGGGAGAGAGTGGCTGATCAGCGATTCGGCTCTCAACCTGCGCCGTGTCCCGACCTTCTCGATTCCTCACAACACATCTGGTTTCCCAACTCGTTTCTCGTTGGCAGCTCCGCGCCTCCCCCGTCTTCGTCCGCACTGAGTCCCCGTGGGTCTCGTCTTTTTCTCCGAGACACTTCAGCTCTGAAGCGTGAGTTTCAGGCGGCACAGCACCTCGTTCTACCGTGCCTCTCCCCCCCGCCCCTCGTCTTTTCCTTATTCCGGGCCTTCCTTCCCGCGAGAATTCCTGCGTCCGGCATTCGCTTCTCTGATGCGACAGTTGCGGCATCTCCAGGTCACCTTTCTGCCTGTCGGCCGAGGACAGGTGCCCAAAGGAATCGAAACCTGCTGCGCGTGCCGGAGTGTCTCTGCGGTGTTTCAAAACTCTCCTCAGGCAGCGATGACCCCTTTTCCAGATACGCAAATCTAGCCGCAGAGTGGCACACACGTTTCTTTGCAACTCAGCCTCTCACAGTCTCTCTCGCCCAAGAGTGGATCTTTTGCCGCAAACGTCTTCCCCTCGCACCATGTCTTCTCATCGTTACTCATCGTCGCTGTCAGGTGGTTCGCTGACCCGCCTCGACTCATCCGCTCAGCACACCAGAGACCGTCCGTGTGTCCGATCAAAGGGAACTGACTCTCGCGGTGGCCGCGGTCTCCCCCCTGTCTTTCCGGTCACCTCCAAATCTCCTTTTCTCGTCTCGCCTCTCCTCTTCGGTCTTATTTACCGGTCTGCTGTCAGGCCGTCGACGGCGTCGGCTCTTTTGAATCGAATTTTGTCTCCGAACGCATTGCCAGTTGCTCCTCTCTGGCGGTCCCTACCCCGTGTCTCCTCGTCCTCGCTGTCCTTTGCTCTTTGCCGAAATTTCTTCGCCACTTCTTCCATCTCTTACCCTAGACCCCTCGCAACCGTGCGCTGCTTCTCGTCCTGGCGCTGCATCGCATTTGTACGCACACCGGCGGGGACCTCCCTAAGAGGAGGCCGAACTTTAGTGCCGCAAACCCGCCTCTCTGTCGAGTCGAAGTGCGAAAGAAAGCCTCCGTTTTCTTCTTTCTTCCCTTCAACGTGTCTCTCGGCGTCTTCTCTATTAAGAGGTAGAAGAATAGCACTGACTCGAGAGAAGGATGGAGAATTCTTCATCTCGACATGTCAAGAAGGTGCTGAGGCCGAGACGTTGAAATGCGCAGACGTCTCCGCGCACCTTGGATCGCAAAGGACAACGGATCTTTCAACTGGGTTGGACGTGCAGTGCTCGAAACGCAGTTCAGGTTCTGCACAGCCTTGCCCCTCTCGTCTCTCGAATAACAGACACTTCGCTCCTTACCGCCATGCCGAAGAATCTGTCGTTTTTTCGGAATCATCTTCTCGTGCGTGCGCCTGGTCCCCTCTCTCGTCTTTTGCTTCCCGGCCTCGCCTCGCCTCGTCTCCCAGCCTCATTGCCTCGTTGGCGTGTCTGCCTGGGGGGCTCTCTTGTACTCTTCCGCTTCGCGTCTCTTCTCGGCGTTTCTTCGCCGGTAGCGCCGCCAACCCCGGAGAGAAGGACTTCTACGAGGTGCTCGGCGTGAAGAAAGACGCTGGGATTGACGAAATCAAAAAGGCATATCGGCAACTTGCGCTCAAATGGCATCCGGACAGGTACGCCATCACTCACGCTAAGGGAGGATAAACAGCGGGGTGCCAACGAGGAAAAAACCGCCGAGGGAGTTTCTGTGTTCGGGTCGCATCGAGAAAATCGAATCTTTGAAACATTTAGAGATTCGTTTTGGAATGAAGGGCCAAGATCTCTCTACCAAGGGAAACACTTCAGTGATTCTCCGTCGCTTCCCTGCCAACGCAGTCGAGTTCGGCGTGTCTGCGACCGCTGGATCCACCGGAGCGGCATTCTCTCTCTCTCGTCCTGCATCCTTCTCCTCCGCGCCGACTGTCTCTCCTTTCTTGCGGTCCTCAGTGCTTCTCCCTAGCGCCTCGCTTCATGTCGTACCGATACACTCGGTTCTTCCGTCGGGCGCCTGCGAAGCCTACTTGACTCCTCAGTTTAAGTTAAAGAGTCCAGCTTCCAATTAAACTACATAGTAAAATGAGCGTGCCTACGAAGCCTCCCCTGTGAACTGGCAAGACAGCGCATTCTCCTCGTTCCCGTCTCCGTGTGTCCTTTCCACAGAAACCCCGACAACCGCCAGCAAGCTGAGGCTCAGTTCCGCCTCGTCAGCGAGGCGTACCAGACGCTCTCGAACCCGGAAAAGCGGCAGCAGTACGACGCAATGCGCCAGTACAGAGGCTCGGGATTCCACGAGGGCGTTCGCGGCGGAAGCGGAGCAGCGACTGCCTCCCACGGTCCACATGGCTACCCCTTTGGTGCGTTTTTCCTCACTGGTGCAAGTTGCAGTCCTGGCAGTGCGGCTGCTGTCTCGGTTTTTCACCGCACGTCTCGCTCATCTTGGAGGCTGATCGGTGGAGAAAGGGGAAATCGCGGTTGGTTTCTGTTTCACTTGGCACCGAACCGACAGGGACGCACAGAGCGCAGGCGAGGCCTTGCATGTGTATAGGGGTGAAAGGTCATCTTTCTCAGCCGAGCGTCGTGTGTTCGGTGCTCCACTCTGTTGGTTTCCAGTCGCTCTCAGGTGTTTTCGAAGCTAGCCTCCGAGGGGCGAAGGCCGCAGAAGCTTTTGCGTCCGAGAGCTTCGCGAGAAAAACAGCCCCGAGGCAGGATGGCGCAGAGTCTCGGCCTCGGCTGCTCCGAGGTCCATTTCTCCGCCTTGTCGTTTGGTGTTTCTGCTGTCTGAAGGCCCCGGCGGTGCGTTCCGGACTCACCACGTCTCGCAAGAAGAGGCCGAGCAACTCTTTCGCCAGGTCTTTGGCGGGATGAACATCCAAGATTTGTTTGCGCAGGTGCTTCGCGAGAAGGCCCGCGGAGACCGTGCGGGGCCGCGCGGTCTCCACGGGCCTTTCGTCATGGACGACAAGGACTTTGAGGAGATCCTACGGCGGTCAGGTGCGCTAACGAATCTATCTCGTCCCTAGACGTCGGTTGTCGAAACACAGTCTGGACGACCCACGTTCGTTTCTGTAACTTCCGTGGCCCTAAAAGGCGAGCGCCAGGGCGCGCAGGGTCCGCATCGTTCGTCGCTCGAGTCTGCCGATCCGTTTCAGTGCCGTGTTGCATTTGTCGTTACGGAACAAGACGCTTCTCTCTTTCTCCGTTTTGTGGCGATTCCAGGGATGGGCGGAGCTCCCGCTGGCTCCGGAACGCGGAGAAATCCCTTCGGCTGGGACGGAGGGCCCTCCGCCTCAGGTACGCACCGCAGCAGGAACAGACTGCGACAGCGATGGCGAGACATCCGAAAGGAACTAAGCCGAACGACAAGTCCGGTCTTTGACAGGAAGTCACGTTTAGACGAGTCAACAGAAACGGTGAAACTCTCCATATATATATATATATATATATTTCGAATGTGAGCAAGTATGTATACATAACGAGATACTGTATGTATACATAACGAGATACTGTATGTATAAAAACTGTAGAGAGACTGAGAGGCATGTGGGAAGCCGTACATCCGAGAGGGCGGGTGGATAGCGCGGCGCCGAAGGGTGTGTGTTTCGATTAAAAGGCGCAGAATGTGTGCGGGTTCTCGACCTCTTGCGCACCGTGCAGGTCTACGTATTTATATTTGCTAGGAAAGAAGTGTCTGGAAACCTAAAACGATTCCTTGTGAATTCAGGTTCTTCACCGTCCTCGAGAGGCATTCTGCCTCTCCGGGTTCGCTGACATCTTTCATCGACTGATGCCTTTTGTTTGGCTAACCCAAACCCCCGCAACGTATCTGTTGGTGGGCCTTTTCTGCTGAGGCACATTTTGACGGGATCTCGAGCCTTCTGTCTTCCACCTCGGCGTCGGGATGCCTTCTCTCGACACGCGCGCGCTTGCTCTCCCGCACGGTCGCGTCGCACGTGCAGTGTGTGGTTGCCTTTGCAGGCGCGCAGGCTGGTCTGGTGAGCACCGCGCGAGCGACAAACATCATCCAGCGCGACGGACGCCTCGTCGAGCAGACAGTGATAACACGTCGCTTCGCGAACGGCCGAGTCGAGCGCGAAGTGGCGGAACGCGACCTGGACCCGCACCAAGAAGCTGCAAGTGCGTCTCGATGAAAAAACGTATGGAAGAGGCAGCTGTAGGCCTGATGCGATTTCTAGGGACGGCCTTGCCGCGTGGCGAAACGAAGCACACCCTCTCAGCGCAGTGCTGGGGTTGCGTGCTGTGCCGGGACTTCCTCCGTCGATGCGCCGGGCTCGCCTCGAGTTTTATGGACCTTTATGGGGTGTCTCTTCTCGCGTACCAGAACTTTCTGTCGATGCTTCAGTTCTTTCGCATCGTGTCTGCGTCCTTTCGACGGTCTGTGGCCGATGCATATTGCCTGTCTCCAACTGGCTGTTGGCCTTGAAAACTGATTTCTGGAGTTCTGGAGCGGCTCGGCTGGGCTGCGTTGATTCGAGGGCGCGCTCTACTGACTGCGTGTGGGACCGCTCGGCACTTTGTGTTCTCCTTCACTGCGCGTCGCGTTTTCTCTCCTGCGTGTGTCTCGGCACGCGCTGTTCCTTTCGCTTCCTCGTTGAGAGATCTACATCAATACGTCTCGACACGTCGATCTGTCTCTGTAATGCAGATGTATTTGTGCGTGAATGTTCAAATGCACGTCTGCGCCAAGGTGCAAGGATTTCCACGGCTCTTGCGTTCGGTAGTTCGCGTGCGTTCTCGGCCATCGGCGGGCTGTGGATCTTGAGACCGGCATCTATCCGGTCGACGCACCTGATCAAGACAAGTACCTATAGCTCCCCAGTGTCTCTCGCTGCGTCTGCGTGCAGATTTTTTCCACTCTCTGGGTCGCCGCAGCGCGCGCGCCCCGTTCTCTGTCAATCCCTTTTCTGCCGCGCCAAACCACCCCCTTCAGCGGCTCCTGGAGGAACTGCTCGGGTCTTCCCCGGACCCACGGAAGGCCGGAGAAGGCGGCAGGTCGCCGCTCTCGGAAGGAGACCGAGGGCGTGGGCAAGGGCCGCCGCCCGCCTTTTCGTCCCCCGTAGTCAGAGGCTTGTGGAACCAAGTCAAAGTGACGGCTCGGGCTGCGTTGAGCGTCTTCCTCATCAAGGCGAAGATCTGGCTGCTGGACCGGGTTCTCAACGCGGTGATCCGAATCCTTCTCAAGCTCCTCCATAAACGGTAGAGCTGGAGACGACACACTGCCTATACAGCAAGAGCGAAAGCGAAGCTCGCAGGTGGACCAGAAAGCGAGAGAAAGCGAACGGAGAAAGGCCGAGAAAGCAGAGAGCGCGAGAGACAAAAGATACGGGGAGGAAAGGGGGTGAGGGCGAGCGAATCTGCGCAGGGCACACGGAGAAAACACGAACGAGCGAGGAGCCGAGAGAAAATTGCGTGGCGGGACCACAGATAAAAGTGAAGACGGATGGGCGTTTTCCTACCGTAGGAACACGGGAAAACACGGGAAGGGGCAAAGGAGGGAAGAGAGATGGAATAACGAAGGACAGGGAGCGGCAAGGCGGCTGCGAAGGAACAGCCGGAAGAAGAAAGAGAGGCGTGGTGCGAGGTTCAACGAAAAGATATGGCTCCAAGGCCTTTTGCTGTGAAACATTGGATACGCGCTCCGCAAGAAAGGCGGGACAAAAATCAGGTGTCCCCCTCGAGTCGGCAGTTCCATGTTTGCAGAGAATCAGAGAATCGGTGATCACATGTGCCGATCACTTTGAACTCGCAGCCTGGCTGCTGCGCCGACAAAGCGATTTTTTGTACACATTAGCATGTCAGCCGGCTCGCGAGGAACAGTTGTGGGAGACGGAGAAAGTGCCGAGTCTCCCCTCTCCATTCGGTTGTTTGCGGTTCTTTTGTCGTGCATTGCGGTATGTGAACTTGCTTGGGGTGGGCAGAAGACCAGCGCGACGGCTCAAAAGACAACGCCGGCGCCCGCACACAACAGGGAACCTGCCTGCGACTGCAGTTCCCCGAGAACGCCTCCCAAATCTAGAGGAGAAATTCATTGTGCAAATGCGTCCGCTGTTGGAAACTCGCCGTACCGTCGCTGTCGCTCCCTCGAGCTATCGCCACTTCCACACGCACAGATATACGGCGACAGTTAGATGGGTACAAACGTCGAGTACAGAAATGCGAGACGGTGTGAGGTTGTGAAGATCCGGCTCTGCCACGGCGGGGTCTAGATCTCTCTGTTCGGTAGAGACACAGAGGGGGTTCGTTGTGCACGAGCACGAATAACATGCGGTCAGTGTGTAAGTCCGTTTTGTTTTGTTTCGGCGGCTTCTGTTCACAAATCACTACTACATGCGCTCTGAGAGGCCGCGAGTTGCGTTCGCTCCACAGTTTAACCACTTGAAGCTTGAACGGCTGTTTTGGAGTACCCCGACTGTTTTACGAGCTTCGCCTTTGGACACTCTTGAGAGCCGCAGCGACAGAGGATCCTTCAATGCGTTATTGCCCGGGTTTTTACAGTTGGGGGGGGGGGGGGGATGCTTCAGTGTGTAGTTGCCCGAGTGCAGAGTTCAGGCATCGGCGGCTGGCCCCAGCGCTGCGAAGAGGCGAGAGTGGGCGGCTGTGTTCCCCTTTCGAGAGACAGAAGAGAGACAGCGGTCTTGTTGAGAAATATAGAGAGAACGTGGAAGAGCGAAAGCGGAGGAGAGATACAGACTAGAAGCCGAGCAAACGGATGCAGAAAAAGAGGCGCGACCAGAGATGAGAGAGCGGAAGAAAAGTCGGAGAGAGACACAGAAAGCGAGGAGAGAAAGAGAGAAGCAGAGACAGAGGGAGAAAAACAAAGAAGAATTCGTAGAGAGAAAGGCACACAGAACTAAAAAGAGCCAGGAAAGCACAAAGTGTGAGACGAGTCTCCGGTGACAACGATTCGATCGAGGGGTCGCGGTCTCGTGCCTGGGGAGTCGATCGACGCGTGCATGTCTCTATATGCGGTTTGGCTTTGTCCAGTCTCTCTCTGCTGCTCTTGAGTTTACTTTGACATATTTCTCTGTTTCTGCCATGGTCTCCTGTTCACCTCTATCCTTGTGTGCTCGTTTCGTTTTCCCTTTTAAACTTGTTTTTTAGCGCCCAAGAATTCGTCGATCTTTTGCATGCAGTACGAAAAGTTCCGGGCGTTGACAACCCTACGGAGGCACACACTCGACAGCCTCTCTTTCAATCTCCGAGACGTTTTCTCGGGTTTGCCTGTGTTCTTTTTTTCCCTGTCGTCTTTTCTCAGCGTTCTTTCTTTCTTCTTCGTCTGTGGTCTGCGCCTTCTCTCGTCAGCGTTTCGCGTCCTTCCCCGCTTCGTGGTTCTTCTTTTCATCGTCTCTGTACTTTGTAATCTCTCCCTTGCTGCATTTCCTTTCACTTTTCCGCTTCTTCTGCCTGTATAGAGGAGACAGGCCCTGCAGAGAGCCGACGATCCGTTCAGCTGTCTCTTCCTCTCAAGCTCCGGCAATGCGCGCATGCATGACTGTCGCTGTCCCTCCTCCGTTTTCGTCGCGCTTTTTAACGCTTTCCTTTGGACGCCAAGGCCCCAGCTGCGTCATGGCAACGACCAGCGATTTTCCTCAAGTGACGGGGTGTCGCGTTGTAGATCTGGAGGCGCATGCACAGTCTCTTTTTAGGGATCAAATCATGTCCACTCCGTGATGACAGCCCCTTCTTTGATGGCACATTGGGACTCTCTCCTCCTTTTCGCTTGTCCTCAAATTCCTGCACAGGCACCCAGGAAAGGAGGAGACTGCCGTGCCTGCTGGTTCTCACTGCCTTCCTCTGTTTCATCCCCTTTCATCTTTCGCTCTTCTTCTCGAGTCCCCTCCCCGTCGTTGATCTTCCTGTTGTTTTCCCCCCTTTTCCTTGTCTTCATCCTAGCTTCTTCTTCTTTTCTCTGCTCCGATGCCTTTGCATCATGGTAGGGGCGATTGTCCGTCCGTCTTTGGAGCCATCGTCTGACGCGAGCGCTGCGTCGGCACGCGCGTCTGAGAACTCTGCGAGTCTCACGCAGGCGCGCTCCGACCATCTCTCTTCTTCTCTCTGCGGAGGAAGTCGCGAAGGCGCTTCGCCCTTCGCTTCGCGCTCTCTCCCGCGCTCACACGCAACTGGAGCGAGTGGTTCCGGGCACGACAGAGGAGGTCATCGCGGCAGTGCCATCTACGTCGAAAAGTAAGGAAAGAAGGAAGACAGGAGAACAGAAAGAAGAGGAAAGAAAGGAAAGAAAGGAAAGAAAGCAGGAAGCAGGACGGCGAGAGGAGAGCTGATCACCGGGGCAGCACAGGAGAGCGGCGAGGCAGGGAGAGAGGAGCAGGCTCAGGCGCAGACGAAATGGATGGGGGGGGGGGGGGG